>NW_026131477.1:0-43101 GCF_903995435.1 Acomys russatus | reverse complement strand
TTGCTCGGGAGGAGGTACTTCAAATAGCACCTCACATACCTAAGAATAGAATTAAAAATTCTTACACATAGACCCAAGTCATTACACATATATTCTATAAACTACCTACAGCAAGAAGAACCATGAAACAATCAGGAATTAAATACATGCTACATTCTTTATATTTTCGCTATTTATAATTGAAAGACTTGAAGAAACCATTATTCCTATCTTGTTGAGTCTAAAATTCTGAATATAAATCAATATCTATCATATCTCATCATTATCAACTTTAAACACCTATATAGACATAAAAAGATCTTAGCCCTTATATAACTAAGCTTAATTGTAAAACTAAACTATCAGGAAAATAAAATTATCAGAAGAAAAATCCCCTCCTCCCAAATTTTTCCTTTCATACCCATAGCCTGCCAATGCCTAGGGACCATTAAAACAAGCCCAACTAAAATTTTTTGTCTTTTCTCCATAACCAGGCCTTAATGCCCACCTTACCTCAAATTTCACTGCTTAGTGTAATCATAGTGGAAATCAAAACTGTGAACCCATCCCTTAACCCTTGTAACTTCATGGAGTGCCACAGGCAACCTGTTCTGTCTAACTCTATTTTTCCACAAAACAACCTAGCTTCCCATAAGACTCCATGATAAAAGTAAATAATCTGTCACCTTTACACACCCTCCCATTCAAATAAAAGTGGAGTGAGTGGTCTTTCCTCCAGACAAGAAAACCATTTCTCTCAAAAGACTTCTAAATCAACAACTATAGCCGGGCGTGGTGGCGCACGCCTTTAATCCCAGCACTCGGGAGGCAGAGGCAGGCGGATTGCTGTGAGTTCAAGACCAGCCTGGTCTACAAAGTGAGTCCAGGATGGCCAAGGCTACACAGAGAAACCCTGTCTTGAAAAACCAAAAAAAAAAAAAAAAAAAAAAAATCAACAACTATGAACTCACAGAAGCTGAAGCAAAAATCACAGGGCCTACATGATCTAAACCAGATACTTTGTATATATACTATAACTCTCAGCTTAGTATTTTTATAGGATTCTTGTTTATGGGTGTGTTAATGAGTTGGCATCTAATTCTTCTGCCTTCTCTTGGGACGTTTTTCATTTTGTTGTTTTTGCCTTGTCTGTCTTTGATGTGACTGCTTTTCTTTTTGATTATTATATGTTATTTTGTTTAAAATATCTCTGTGATAAAATATGAGTACGTTTTTATCTCCTTTAAATAAAGGGTAATGCACACTTCTTTTTGAAACTGATATTTCCTCTTATGCATATGAATGAATAGAAGTCAGGATAAGTAACCAGATCCTCTAAAACTGGATTTTAAATTGTTGTGTTCACCTATTTAGATGTTGTGAATATGTAGTACCCAGATCTTGAGATAACCCCACCAAAAGATCAGCAGAACTAGAGACCGATGCTACACATACAGGGTCCTGTATTGTGGGCTTTATCTTGGACTACAATCCTTCTTCACACAACAGGAGAGGAGAGTGGTAAAGAGCTTCAAAGGCATTAGGTTTCTAGAGGGGAAAAATGGTAACCAAGTGTTGTGGGTCACAGCTATGTTGGCGTTTATGTGAATGGGTGGAGGCTGAGTCACAAAGAGTAGTTGTGGGTCACAGGAGTGTCAACATTTTTCTGGGTTGGCTGGAGGCTGAATCTTGAGGGGAAATTTTTGGTCTGTTTTTTATATCAGGAGGAGCATTAGGAATTAAACTTACCTAATCACGCAGGTAGCGTTTCTAGAGACTGCTGACATGTGAAGTTTACAGCAGCACCTGGTCACTCTGGGAGTGCAAGGAGAAAGTCACCTAGAGGACAATTTCTCACAGAACATATAGAACATGGCATTAGTTTTGTCTTTGCAAATAGAACACTAGACTTATATAAGAGGATCCACTGCTCTTAATCATTGGATCATCACTCTCAAGCCCACGTACTGCATATTTCTCCTGAACAAGTATTATGCTTTTTAATTTCTTTTTCAAATTGTGCAAAGCTTTATGTCTTAGTTGCTTTATATATCAAAAAAGGAAACAATAGCTAAGTGTCTCTCATCAGAGTAAAAATGGATAGCTAAATCATGACAAAAGAGATTAATGAGAATTGGGGAATTGTAAAACTTCCCACATATAGTTCTAGTATGAGTTGAAACTTAGGGCTCAAGTGTGGTAAGCAAATTGTAGCTACTTTATTTAACAAATGTGGGAGAATCTTATGCTCCATCCACACATCTCATGGAACATTACAAATGTACACAAGACAGCATAGCACATAGATACTTGTTTGTCATGTTTATTTCAGCATTACTTAAAATGTGAAATCAACCTTGACTTCACTCAAAAGATGAGTAAATAAGTCAAGCATAGCATCAAAAATTTTTGTGACTTTACTTTCATATATACATAGTTATATTTGGTATGTGAAATACATTCTAAGAATTTTGAAAGTTTCATAAATATATTATATCTTATATCTGAAATATATACAAAGTGATTTGGAACTAAGCCCTATAATAGATTACACAGAAGTTTAAAAAATAGCTTCTTGGTAAGTAATAAGTGACTTAAACCAAAGATCAAAGATATAAATTAAACAAATACAATATTGGGTTCAGTATTTTCTTAGACTTATTTCAGTTCAGATGGAAAAAACATGGGACTGTATACATAAATAATGGTTATTTTTCTCAACCTTCAAAATATAATGATATCATTTGCAGGAATTGGGAATAAAACAGGAGGTCATCATGTTAAGCTAAACCATAAAACTTGGGACATTCGTTCCAAAGACTATAGATTCAACAGGATGGGTCTTTTCTCTGTGTGTATAAATGTCTGTATGTCTGTGTTTGAAAGGCAATATTATTTGAGGATTGAGAAAGTCTAAAATCAATTGGGTATGGTGCACCATGTAAAGGCAATGGTAAGAAAATATCATCAGTACACTATTATATTGGCAATGTAGATTCTAGAGTGAAACTAAGAAGAGATAACTAAGAAAACGGTATGGGAAGAGTTTTCACATTCCCAGTTCTTATTCACTTCTAAGAATTTTTACAACCATTTATGGAATGTAAAAAACCAAAAACAATGTTGGAAAACAAAGATGAAGAACAAAATGGGCAAACACAAGATATTGATTGTGAGAACTGAAGAGTGAGGAATGATGTCATGTGTTAGAACTCATCTATTTTACCTTATATCTCATTAATAATGTCAGTGTTAGTGGGGTAGTAAGTCTTACTTAATGTTTTAAATGATCACAAATGTTTTACTTTTTGTATCTTGTTAAAATTCTAAAAATCAACATTTAACATGTAAAGGAACTCTGGTTCTATGAGGAACTAGAATATTTTGGATAGAGCAGGACTCAATAAATTTCTGCATTTTGACTGATTGTTGACTTTCCAGGCATTGGCTACACAGGTTTTGTTTACTTATTCTGTACTTGTCATTGGTATGGCATATTCCACATTGTACATGCAAAGGGCATCTCACATGCCCTACACAAGAGGTTCCTCTCTATCACATAGGCTTGTTGATACACTGATCACCATATAGTAGTTTGCCCTATTGTATGCCCACATGAATCAATTATTTATGCTTCACTGTGTATCATTTAAAATTTCTTTTTTTTTTTTTTTTAATTTATTTATTTATTTTTTTTTATTATTAATTTATTCTTGTTACATCTCAATGTTTATCCCATCCCTTGTATCCTCCCATTCCTCCCCCCCATTTCCCATTATTCCCCTCCCCTATGACTGTTCTGAGGGGGATTACGTCCCCCTATATATTCTCATAGGGTATCAAGTCTCTTCTTGGCTACTTGCTGTCCTTCCTCTGAGTGCCACCAGGTCTCCCCCTCCAGGGGACATGGTCAAATGTGAGGCACCAGAGTATGTGAGAAAGTCGTATCACACTCTCCACTCAACTGTGGAGAATATTCTGACCATTGGCTAGATCTGGGAAGGGGTTTAAAGTTTACCTCCTGTATTGTCCTTGGCTGGTGCCTTAGTTTGAGCGGGACCCCTGGGCCCAAATCTGCCTATCATATTGTTCTACTTGTAGATTTCTAGGACCCTCTGGATCCTTTTATTTTGCTGTTCTCCCATGCGTCTCTCATTTAGAGTCCTAATAGGATGCCTTCCCCTCTGTCCCAGTTTCCTGGTAAGTGAAGGCTTTCGTGGGACATGCCCCTTGGGCTAGTATGCAGATATAAGTGAGTATATACCATTTTATTCTTTCTGCTTCTGGGTTAACTCACTCATTATGATCATTTCTAGCTCAATCCATTTATCCACAAATTTCGGGAATTCCTTGTTTTTAATAGCTGAGTAGCATTCCATAGTGTATATGTACCACAGTTTCTTTATCCACTCTTCTACTGAGGGACACTTAGGCTGTTTCCATGTTCTGGCTATTATGAATAAGGCTGCTATGAACATGGTTGAGCAAATTTTCTTGTTGTGTGCTGGAGCATCTTCTGGGTATATTCCAAGGAGTGGAATAGCTGGGTCTTGAGGAAGCCCTATTCCCATTTTTCTGAGATAGCACCAGATAGATTTCCAAAGTGGCTGTACTAGTTTGCATTCCCACCAGCAATGAAGGAGTGTTCCTCTCTCCCCACATCCTCGCCAGCATGTGGTGTCGCTTGAATTTTTGATCTTAGCCATTCTGATGGGTGTAAGATGGAATCTCAGAGTTGTTTTGATTTGCATTTCCCTGATGACTAAGGAGGTTGAGCATTTCTTTAAGTGTTTCTCAGCCATTTGATACTCCTCTGTTGAGAATTCTCTGTTTTAGTTCCAAGCCCCATTTCTCAATTGGGTTATTCGGTTTGGTGGTGTTTAATTTCTTGAGTTCTTTATATATTTTGGATATTAGACCTTTGTCAGATGTAGGGTTGGTGAAGATTTTTTCCCAGTCTGTAGGCTGTCGCTTTGTTCTCTTGACAGTGTCTCCTGCCTTACAGAAGCTTCTCAGCCTCATGAGGTCCCATTTATTAATGGTTGACATTAAGGCCTGGGCCGTTGGTGTTCTGTTCAGGAAGTTGTCTCCTGTGCCAATATGTTCCAGGCTCTTTCCCACTTTTTCTTCTAAGTGGCTTAGTGTCTCTGGTTTTATGTTGAGGTCTTTAATCCACTTGGATTTGAGTTTTGTGCAAGGTGACAAATAGGGGTCCAGTTTCATTTTTTTACACATAGACCTCCAGTTAGACCAGCACCATTTGTTGAAGATGCTATCCTTTTTCCATTGAATGGATTTGGCTTCTTTGTCAAAAATCAAGTGACCATATGTGTGTGGATTCATATCTGGGTCTTCGATTCGATTCCACTGATCAACCAGCCTGTTGCTGTGCCAGTACCATGCTGTTTTAAGTACTATTGCTTTATAGTACAATTTGAGATCAGGTATGGAGATTCCTCCGGAGCATCTTTTATTGTACAAGATTGTTTTAGCTATTCTGGGTTTTTTGTTTTTCCATATGAAGTTCAGAATTGAACTTTCAATGTCTTTAAAAAATTGTGTAGTTATTTTGATAGGGATTGCATTGAATCTATAGATTGCTTTTGGTAGGATGGCCATTTTTACTATGTTAATTCTCCCGATCCATGAGCAAGGAAGATCACGCCATCTTCTCAGGTCATCTTCAATCTCTTTCTTCAGAGTTTTGAAATTTTTTTCATACAAGTCCTTCACTTGCTTAGTTAGGGTAACTCCTAGATATTTTATATTGCTTGTGGCTAATGTGAAGGGTGTGGTTTTCCTAATTTCTTCCTCTGCAAGCTTGTCATTTGTGTATAGGAAGGCTACAGACTTTTTTGAGTTAATTTTGTATCCAGCCAATTTGCTGAAGGTGTTTATCAGCTTTAGGAGTTCTCTGGTGGAGTTTTGAGGGTCACTTATGTACACTATCATATCATCTGCAAAGAGGGATAATTTGACTTCCTCCTTTCCCATTTGGATCCCCTTGATCTCCTTTTGTTGTCTTATTGCTCTGGCTAGAACTTCGAGTACTATATTGAAGAGATATGGAGAGAGTGGGCAGCCTTGCCTTGTTCCCGATTTGAGAGGAATTTCCTTGAGTATCTCACCATTTACTTTGATTTTGGCTATTGGCTTGCTGTATATAGCCTTTATTATGTTGAGGAAAGTGCCTTGTATCCCCGATCTCTCTAAAACTTTAAACATGAATGGGTGTTGAATTTTATCAAATGCTTTCTCTGCATCCAAGGAGATAATCATGTGGTTTTTTATTTTCAGTTTGTTTATATGATGGATTACATTGATGGATTTCCGTATATTAAACCATCCCTGCATGCCTGGAATGAAGCCTACTTGGTCATGATGAATGATATCTTTGATGTGCTCCTGTATTCGTTTTGCAAGTATTTTATTTAGTATTTTTGCATCTATGTTCATAAGAGAAATTGGTCTGAATTCTCTTTCTTTGTTGAGTCTTTGTGAGGTTTAGGTATCAATGAGACTATGGCCTCATAGAATGAATTTGGTAATTTTCCATCCATTTCTATCTTTTGGAGTAGCTTGAAGAGTATCGGTATTAGCTCGCCCTTAAGGTCTGGTAGAATTCTGCACTGAAACCATCTGGCCCTGGGCTTTTTTTGGTTGGGAGACCATCGATGATTGCTTCTATTTCTGTCGGGGAAATGGGACTATTTAACTTGTTTATCTGTTCTTCACTCAACTTTGGCAAGTGAACTTGATCAAGAAAATCGTCCATTTCCCTTAGATTTTCAAATTTTGTGGCGTATATGCCTTCAAAGTAGGATCTTATGATTCTTTGAATTTCTTCAGTGTCTGTTGTTATGTCTCCCTTTTCATTTCTGATTTTGTTGATTTCAATACTGTCTCTCTGCCTTTTAGTTAGTTTGGCTAATGGTCTGTCTATCTTGTTGATTTTCTCAAAGAACCAGCTCTTGGTTTTGTTGATTCTTTGGACTGTTTTCTTAGTTTCTAATTTGTTAATTTCAGCCCTGAGTTTGATAATTTCCAGGCGTCTACTCCTCTTGGGTGTTTTCTGCTTCTTTTTTTTCTAGGGCTTCCAGTTGTGTTGTTAAGATGCTTATGTGCGATGTTTCCAATTTCTTTTTAAAGGCACTTAGTGCTATGAATTTTCCTCTTAGCGCTGCTTTCAATGTATCCCACAAATTTGGGTATGTTGTTTCTTCATTTTCATTGAATTTCAGAAACTCCTTGATTTCTTTCTTTATTTCTTCCCTGACCCAGGTGTCATTTAGCAGAGAGTTGTTTAGTTTCCACAAACGTGTAGGCTTTTTGTTATTTCTGTTGTTGTTGAATTGCAGCCTAAGAGCATGGTGATCTGATAGGATACAAGGTATTATTTCAATCCTCTTGTATCTGTTGAGGCTTGCTTTGTGACCTACGATGTGATCAATTTTGGAAAAGGTTCCATGGGGTGCAGAGAAGAAGGTGTATTCTTTCTTGTTTGGGTGAAAGGTTCTATAGATATCTGTTAGATCCATTTGACCCATGGCATTGGTTAATGATGTTATTTCTCGGCTTAGTTTCTGTTTCAATGACTTATCCTTCAGTGAGAGTGGGGTGTTGAAGTCTCCCACTATTATTGTGTGGGATCGATGTGTGGTTTAAGCTTTTTTAGGAGATCTTTTACATATGTGGGTGCCCTTGTATTGGGAGCATAGATGTTCAGAATTGTGATGTCATCTTGGTTGACTTTACCTTTGATAAGTATGAAGTGTCCTTCCCTCATCCCTTTTGATTAATTTTGGTTGAAAGTCTATTTTGTTCGATACTAAAATGGCTACACCTGCTTGCTTCTTGTGACCATTTGCTTGGAATATTTTTTTCCAACCTTTTACCCTGAGGTAATGCCTTTCATTATGGGTGAGATGTGTTTCTTGGATGCAGAAGAATGTTGGGTCTTGTTTATTACCCATTCGGTTAGTCTGTGTCTTTTTATTGGAGAATTGAGGCCATTGATGTTGAGAGATATTAATGACCAGTGACTGTTAAGAGTCTTAATTTTGATGTTGTTTCCAGTCGAGCGTTTGTGTAGTTGTGTTTTTGCCATGGGATAGTTATCTATTTCCTGGGTAGTTTTGGTTGTAGCTTGACCCTTTGGGATGGAGTTTCCTTCTAGTACCTTCTGTAAAGCTGGGTTTGTGGATAGGTACTGTTTGAATTGTTTTTGTCATTGATATTTTGTTTTCTCCATCAATGGTTATTGATAATTTTGCTGGGTAAAGTAGTCTGGCCTGGCATCTGTGTTCTCTTAGGGTTTGCAGGATCTCTGTCCAGGACCTTCTGGCTTTATTGGTCTCTGCTGAGAAGTCAGGTGTAATTCTGATAGGTTTACCATTAAATGTTATTTTGGCCCTTTTCCCTTGCAGCTTTTAATATTTTTTTCTTGTTCTGCATGTTTTGTGTTTTGATATTATGTGGCGGGCAGTTTTTTCTTTTCTGGTCAATTCTATTTGGTGTTCTGTAGGCCTCTTTGTATGTTTATAGGCATCTCTTTCTTTAGATTGGGGAAATTTTCTTCTATGATTTTGTTGAGAATAGTTTCTGGGCCCTGGAGTCTGATGTCTTCTCTTTCTTCAATGCTATTATCCGCAAATTTCTTCTTTTCATGGTGTCCTTAATTTCTTGGATGTTTTGTGTCAGGAGTTTTCCAGATTTGGCATTTTCTTTAATGGTTGATTCAATATCTGTGATTGTATCTTCTAGCCCTGAGATTCGTTCTTCCATCTCTTGGATTCTGTTAGAAAAGCTCACCTCTGTGTTGCTCGCCTTCTTCTCTGAGGTCTCACGTTCTCGTTTTTCTTCTGTCTGTGTGTTTATCATTGAATCCATTTTCATTTTCAGATCTTGAACAGATTTTTTGATTTCTTTCATCTGATTTTTTGTATATTCTGAGTTTCTTCCATTGCCTCTTTATAGGTCTTCAGAGCTTGAACCGTTTTAGCTATTTCTTTCATCTGGTTGTTTGCATTTTCCTGCAATTTTCCAGTTCCACTCTATGTGCTTCTTTTATGTCTCTCACCTGTTTGTCTGCGTCTTCCTGCATTTGATTACGAATTTTATTTGTTTCCTCCATTATCATCCTCATTACTAAGGATTTGAGGTCATTTCTTGTATTTCGTTGTATTTGAGTTCTCTGGGTGGTTTTCTTTGGATAGCTGGAAACTGGAGACGCCATGTTGTTTTGGGGTTTTTTGCGTATGCTTTTTCGTTGTCCTTTAGACATCTTGCCGTCTTGTTTTTGTGGGTAGCTTCCAGAGTTGAATGGAGGGTGTCTGATGATAGATTCACTTGTTTTCTTACGATTTCCCTAGGCTGCGAGCTCAAAGCTTCACTGGTGTGGATGTTAGGAGGTTAGCCTGTTGTTCTGGTCTCTCACAGCCAGTGATCCTCAGTCCCTCTCTGCTGTGGATCCTGCAATTGTTCTGGGTCTCTGAATGAGCGTTGGGTCAGGCCAAGGTATCCACAGCCTTCTGTGTTCCCTGCCAAGTCCAGCCAGGAGCACTGGGACCGAACCACGGGCAGAACTCAGCTAGATTCTCAGGGCCAGAACCGTCTGCCAAGCTCAGCTAGGGATTTTGGGCCCAAAATGCACACAGGGCCCAGCCAGAATTTTTGGGCTGGGACTACGCACCAAGCTCCACTAGGGCCTTTTGGCCCAAAGTGCGTGCTGTGGTCAGTTATTGACTCAGGGCCCGAACTGACCACCAATCTCAGCCAGGAATTCTGGATTCAAACTGTACACTGTGTCCAACCAGAGTCTTAGAGCTGGTGGAACCGAGAGCTCTGTCCAGCCTGTGCCACAGCAGAGAACTGCGGCTGCTCTGAGTTAGCGCCAGTAGTGGAACAAGTGCTCCACCCGGACTGTGTCACCGCAGGGGAGCTGCCGCTGAGCTGAGGTGGTGCCTAGGATGGAACCGAGCACGTCACCAAGCCTGCGCCACAGCAGGAGAACTGCGGCTGCTCTGAGTTAGCGCCAGTGGTGGGACAAGTGCTCCGCCCGACTGTGTCCCCGCAGGGGAGCTTGCCGCTGAGCTGAGGTGGTGCCTAGGATGGAACCGAGCACGTCACCAAGCCTGCGCCACAGCAGGAGAACTGTGGCTGCACTGAGTTAGCGCCAGTGCTGGAAGAAGTGCTCCGCCCGGACTGTGTCCCCGCAGGGGAGCTGCCGCTGAGCTGAGGTGGTGCCTAGGATGGAACCGAGCACGTCACCAAGCCTGCGCCACAGCAGGAGAACTGCGGCTGCTCTGAGTTAGCGCCAGTGGTGGGACAAGTGCTCCGCCAGACTGTGTCCCGCAGGGGAGCTGCCGCTGAGCTGAGGTGGTGCCTAGGATGGAACCGAGCACGTCACCAAGCCTGCGCCACAGCAGGAGAACTGCGGCTGCTCTGAGTTAGTGCCTGTGGTGAAACCAAGTGCTCTGCCCGGACTGTGTCCCCGCAGGGGAGCTGCCGCTGAGCTGAGGTAGTGCCTAGTGTGGAGCAGCGTGCTCAACTACGCCTGCGCCACAGCAGGGGAGCTATGGCCACGCTGAGTTAGTGCCTCAGGCAGAATTGTTTGCTGGGCCGGGCCTATACCCGGGACTCTGGGGCCGAACTGTCCGCCGAGTCCAATCTGGGTCCAAAGGTCCACGCGACCAAATCCTGCCCGAGTCCCCCTCTCCCGCAGCAATTCCCACCAGCCACCCACACCAATCGCCTCCACCGGAAGGCTATGAGCTGCAAACCTCAGCCGCCGCTGCTGGTGCCGCTGGTGCTGCCGCCTCTACCGCTGCCGCTCCGATCAGAGAAAAACCATGCTCCTCCCGTGTGCAGGGGCACGCAGGTCCACCGCACCCTGGTCCCTCCGAACCGTGGAGCACTCCCGCTGCCGTGATGTTCGGACCTCGGTGTTCCTGGCTCAGAAATCTGTGCAATTCCCTGAATTGTTCACTGGAGCCTCCAAACGCGGTCCACACTGCTCGCCGCCATCTTGGATCCTCCCATTTAAAATTTCTACTGAAATAATTTCTAAATCTGTTCATATAAGTTGATTTGTAAGACAGTTCAGGCATAAAATTTTCTGAAAATTGCCTCTTACCAGGGTTTTAAATATCTAAAAACATGAATGATGTCATGGAACCAGAGACAAAATGGTCATCATATATATTTATCTACTCATGTTTATCACATGGGTTATGGACCTCAGGTGGTGTGCCTCAGGGAAGAGAGAATAACAGATTCATCCAAGAATGATGGATGTGAAAATAGCCTGCCCACTGGCCAGAAAAATAAAAGAATGTGGCTGCACATGGGTGTCAATTGGATATGCTGATATGCATTACACTTAACAATCAACAAAAACCAGATTATACCCGGACAAATATGTTCACTTTGATTTTGTTCTACTTGCTTCTGAACATTCCAATTCTCAGGGACAGTTTCATTCATTCCAGGTGCCTTTGGAGACTGAAGCAGAATAAAGAAGCGGACAGAGACCTAATGAAAGCTTGTGTGTTCTTACTCAGAACAATGATGTTGCCTGTGAAGAAAGAATTTTTCAACATGATTTTGTGTATGATGAAAGTGCTCTTGTATTTTTATGTAAATGTCATCATTATTGTTACATGATGGGTCTGAAGATGATGAACAGAACAATGCTCTGTGTCTTCTGTCCTGTTCTCCTAAGATACACACCAAGACATAAGCCTAAATAATTTTAGAAACTCAACGTTTTTTACAACTTTAAATTGGCCCACAGAGTGTTTTGTTTCTCTTCCAGTTAACCCACTGATTACAAGGCTTTAAGTTCAGAGAACACAGGATCCTCTACCATGACCCACACAAATAGCCCTCATGCTGACTTACACATTCCATAGCACAGTAGCCAGTGTTGACTTATCAAAGTTTACCATATACTACTTCCATGAGTTTCATCTCAGGAAGGTACAATTACATGTCTATGGAGTGTATGCTGATGACTTTTCCAACAGTGTGTACATTATAGTAAATGTGCTAGGCCCCTAAAATATGGGACAATTGTAGGTGCAAAGAGCTTTCTCATAGATGTTTAGTTAAATTCTGAAATGTTTTGAGTATGGTCCCTCTACAAATTGTGAGACTACATCAAAGATGAAAGTAGGAAACTGTCCAATGTGAATTTCAAACATGTTCATATATCTCCATCTTAACTTGTATACACACACAAGCACTGGCTTGTGGAAATTAAAAAGCTCAGTGCCTCATTCTATCTTTAGAGGAAAGAAGGAATCGTTTGACTGTAAATTTTATGTTTGAAACTTGAAGCTATCACTAAATTTTGGTGACTACTTACTTCCCTTTTCACTTGCCTGAGTGGCATTTTGTGCATGTATAGTTGATAATACTTGAGAACAGGAATGGAGGAGTTTTGTTGTAGCTCATTTCTGCCACTATTTGATAATCATGTATCTTCTCTCTTTATATTAGTGCAGTGTGGAACTGTAATCTGTGCATATGCAGTGAGGGACAGGATGCAAAGAATGTGCAGTGACTTACATGATGCAGCGCATGTGCCGTACCGGACAGAATGCAGAGAATGTGCAGCACAGGACAGGATGAGCCACATGTGCAGGGCCTGCCAGGATGCAGTGCATGTGCAGTGTGGGGTAGGATGTGGTGCATGTTCATTGCTTGACAGGACTCAGCATATGTGCAGTGCAACAGAATATGCAGTGAATATGCAGTGGCTGATGAGATGCAGTGCATGTGCAGTGCGGGACAGGATGCAGCACATGTGCAGTGAAAGTCAGGAAAAGATGCATTTGCAGTGCCTAATGGGATGCAGTGTATTCCAGTGTGGGAGAATATGCTGCACATGTGCAGTGCAAGACAGGATGTATCTCATGTGCTCTGCATGACAGGATGTAGCACATGAGCAATGTGTGACAAGATGCTGTGCATTTGAAGTGGCTGCCAGGATGCAGGGCATGTGCAGTGCGGTGCAGGATGTGGTGCATCTTCATTCGGTGACAGGAAAAAGCGCATGTGCATGGTGACAGAATATGCAGTGCATGTGCAGTTCCTGACAGGATGCAGCACATGTGCATTTCAGGACAGGATGCTGGGCATGTACAGTGCGAGACAGGATGTAGTGCATGTGAAGTGAGGGACAGGATTCGGTGCATAAGGAGTTTGGGACAGGATGTGGTTCATTTGCAGTGACTGTCAGGATAGGGCACATGTGCAGTGTGAGACAAGATGCAGAGCATGTGCAGTGCAGCACAGGACAGGAGACAGTGCATTTGCAGTGCTTGCGAGGATACAGCATATGTGCTGTGTGGGGAAAATATGTAGCACGTATGCATGTGGGACAGGATGCAGCACATGTGCAGTGTGTTGCAGTGCAGGACAGGATGCATCGCATGTGCAGAGCAGCACAGGAGGCAGTGCTTTTGCATTTTCTTACAGGATGCAGCATGTGTTTTGTGTGGTAGAGGAGGCAGAGCACGTCCCGTCCAGGACAGCATGCTGTGCATGTGCAGTGCAGGACAGAATGTGGCGCATGTGTAATGCATGAAAGTATGCAGTGCATTGCAGTGCCTGAAATGAGGCATCATATGTGCAGTGGCAGACAAGATGCAGCGCATGTCCAGCAGGCAGGATGCGGTGCATGAGCAGTGACGGATAGGATGCAGCGCATGTGAATTGTGAGACAGGATGCAGAGCATGTACAGTGCAAATATGGATGAGGTGCATGTGCAATGCCTACCAGGATGGAGCATATGTGCAGTGTGAAAAAAATGTAGCACATACGCGTTGTGAGACAGGATGCAGAGCATATGAAGTGCACTGCAATGTTGGACAGGATGCAGTGCATGTGCATTGCATGACAGGATGTGGTGCTTTTGCATTGTTTACAGGATGAAGAGCATGTGTTGTGCGATACAGGAGGCATGTCATGTACAGTTTAGGACAGGATACAGTTCATGTGCAGTTCAGAACAGGATGAGGTACATGTGCATTGACTGACAGGATGCAGCACATGTGCAGTGCGGGACAAGATTTTGTGCATATGTATTGCAGAGTAGGATGCGATGAATGTGCAGTGAAACACAAGATGCAGTTTATGTGCAGTGTGAGACAGGATGTAAAGAACGTGCAGTATAGGAAAGGATGCGGCACATGTGCAGTGCCTGCCAGGATATAGCATATGTGTATTGCAGGAAATTATGCAGCCCATATGCATTGTTGGATAGGTTTTGGTGCATGTGCAGTGCAGGACAGGATGCAGCACATGTGCAGTGCAAGAAAACATGCAGTGCATGTGCAGTACAAGACAGGAAACAGAGCATGGGCAGTGCAGGACAGGATGAAGCACCTTTGCAGTGAGGGACAGATGTCAGTGCATATGCAGTGCAGGACATGATGCAGTGCATGTGCACTTACTAATAGGATGCAGCATATGTGCACTGCAAGACAGGAAACAGAGCATGTGCAGTGCAGGACAGGATGTAGCACATGTGCAGTGTGGGAAAATATGCAGCACAAATGCATTGCGGGACAGGAAACAGGGCATGTACAGTGCACTACAGTGTGAGACAGGATGCAGTGCATGTGCAGTGTGGGAGAGGATGCAGTGCACGTGCAGTGCAGGACAGGATGCGGCACATATGCAGTTCAGGATAGGATGCAGTGCAAGTGCAGTGACTGACAGGTTGCAGTGCATGTGCAAAGCAGGACACTATATGTTGCATGTGCATTGCCTGACAAGATGTAATGCATGGACAGTAAAGGAAAATATGCAGCGCAATTCAGAGTGGGACAAGATGCAGTGCATGTGCAGTGTGGGACAGGATGTTGTGCATTTGCAGTGCCTGAAAGAATGCAGCAGTGTGGAACAGGATTTTGTGCATATGCATTGCGGGGCAGGATATTATGAATGTGCAGTGACTCACGGGATGCAGCTCAAGTCCAGTGCAGGACAAGATATTGTTCATGTGCATGACTTGACATGGTGCACCCCTTGTCATGGCAGACAGATTGCAGCACATATACACTTTCAGGACAGAATGCTGGGCATGTACAGTGCAAGACAAGATGTGGTGCTTTTGCAGTGTTTACAGGATACAGAATATGTGTTGTGCATGAAAGGATGTGGTGAGTTGGCAGTGCATGACAGGATGCAGTATATGTGCTGTACATGTACAGTGCACTTCAGTGTGGGGCAGGATGCTGTGTAATTACAGCACCTTTCAGAATGCAGCTCATGTGTAGTGTGGGACAGGATGCTAGGCATGTGCAGTGCAGTATTCGATGCAGCGTATGTGCAGTGCAGGAAAGGGTTCTGTTCACAGGATTCAGCACATGTACAGTGCATGACAGGATGCAGAGCATGTGCAGTTAAGTACAGGATGTGCAGTGCCTGCCAGGATGCAGCACATATGAAGTGGGGGCAGGATGTTTTGCATATTCATTGCGTGACAGGTAGCAGCCCATGTGCAGGGAGACAGTATATGCAGTGTATATGCAGTGGCTGAAAAGATGCAATGCATGTGCAGTGCGAGAAAATATGTAGCACATATGCATTGTGGGAAAGGATGTAGCACATGTGCAGTGTGCTTCAGTGCAGGAGAGGATGCAGGGCATGTGCAGTGCGGGACAGGATGCAGTGCTTTTGCAATGTGTTACAGATTGTAGCACAGGTGTTGTGTGATACAGAAAGAAGAGGATGTCCAGTTCAGGACAGGATGCAGTGCATGTGCAGTGCAGGACATGATGCAGCACATGTGCAGTGAAAGAAATTATGCAGTGCGTGTGCAGTGCCAGACAGAATGCAGCTCATGTGCACTTAGGGACAGGATGCAGAAAAATGCAGTGCAGCACAAGAAGCAGTGCGTATGCAATGTACAACAGGATGTGGTGCATGTGCAGTGCTTGCCAGGGTGCAGAACAATTGCAGTGTGGGGCAGGTAGTGGTGCATGTCAATTGTGTGGCAGTATGCAGCACACGTGCAGGGCGACAAAATATGCAATGTATGTGCATTGGCTGACAAGATGCACGACATGTGCAATGTAGAACAAGATGCAATGCAAGCACATTATCTGACAGTATGCAGTGCATGTGCAGTATGGGACAGGATGCAGCGCATGTGCAGTGAAAATCAGGAAGTGGTGCATGCACAATGCCTAACAGGATACAGCTCATTTCCAGGGTGGGAAAATAGGCTGCGCATGAGCAATGCTGGACAGGTTGCAGTGAATATGCAGTGCAGGACAAGATGCGCTGCATGTGCTGTGCATGATATGATGCAGCATATGTGCAATGACTTGCTGTTCCGAACAGGATGCAGTGCATAAGCAATGTGTCACAAGATGCAGTGCATTTCTAGTGCCTACCAGGACACAATGCATGTGCAGTACCGGTCAGGATGTGGTGCATATTCATTGCCTGAAAAGAACACAGAGCATGTTCAGGGCAAAAGAATATGCACTGCATGTGCAATGCCTGACTGGATGCAGTGCATATGCAGTACGCTGCAGTGTGGGACATGATGCAGCACATGTGCAGTGTGGGAAAGGACTGCCGGACAGAATGCAGAACATGTGCATTTTGGGACAGGATGCTGGGCATGTATAGTGCAGGACAGGATGCAGCACATGTGCAGTGGGGGACAGGCCTCGGTGCATTGCTGTGCAGGACAGGACACATGCATGTGCAGTGCATTACAGGATGCAGCACATGTGCAGTTTGGGACAGGATTTGTGCATATGCAGTGCAGGACAGGATGCAATGATGTGTAGTGACTCACAGGATACAGCTAATATGAAGTGTGGAACAGGGTGCAGATAATATGCAGTGCAGTAAAGGATGTGGTGCATGTGAAGTGCCTGCAGGATCAGCACATGTGCATTGCAGAAAATATGCAGCACATATGCATTGTGGGACAGGATGCAGCACGTGTGCAGTGCAGGGAAGGATGCAGCATATGTGCAGTGCAAGAAACTATGCAGCACATTGCACTGCCTTACATGAGGCAGCTCATGTACAGTACCAGACAGGATGCAGTGCATGTGCAGTGCAATGCACTGTGTAACAGGATGAAGTGCATGTGAAGTGCCGGACAGGATGTGGTGCTTTTGCAGTGTTTACAGGATGCAGAGCATGTTTTGTGTAATACAGGATGCAGATCATGTCCAGAACAGGACAGAATGCAAGGCATGTGCAGTGCAGGACAGGATGTAGCACATTTGCAGTTCAGGTCAGTATGCAGTACATGTACAATGACTGACAAGTTGCAGCGCATGTGCACTGTGAGATATTATGTGGTGCATGTGCGGTCCCTGAAAAGATGTGGCACATGGGCAGCAAAGGAAAATACACAGAGCATTGCAGTGCAGGAGAAGATGCAGTGCATGTGCAGTCCAGGAATTGGTGCAATGCATATGCCATGCCTGACAGAATGCATCATATGTGCAGTGAGTAACAGGGTTTTGTGCATATGCATTGCGTGTCAGGATGCGATGAAAGTGCAGTGACTCATAGGATGTAGCTCATGTGCTGTGCAGGACATGATGCAGAGCATGTGCAGTGCCTGCCAGGATGCAGCACATGTGCAGTGTGGGACAGTATGTGGTGCATGTTCATTGCATGACAGGACACAGCACATGTGCATTGCGACAGAATATGAAGTGTATCTGCAGTGGCTGACAAGATGCAGTGCATGTGCAGTGCAGGGCAGGATGTGCTACATTTGTTGTGCATGACAGGATGCAGCACATGGGCAGTGCGCTGCAGTGCCAGACATGATGCAGCCAAAGTACAGTGCTGGTAAAGGAGCATCACATGTGCAGTGCAGGACAGGATGTAGTACATGAGCAGTGAAAGTCAGGAAGGAGTGCATGTGCAGTGCAGGACAGGATGCGGTGCATGTGCCATGCCAGACAGGTTGCAGCACATGTGCATTATGCTGCAGTGTGGGATAGGATGTGCATGCTGGGGCAAGATGTGGTGCAGTTTCATTACCTGACAGAAATTATGCACAGAATTCAGTCCCACACAGCATATGCGCTGCATCCTGTCCTGCAGTGCACATGCCTAGCATCCATTCTCCCCACATCATATGCGCTGCACATTTTCCTTTACTGCTCATGTGCTGCATCCTGTCTGGCACTGCACATGCGCTGTCTCATGTCAGACACTGCACATGCACTGTATATTTTCTTCCACTCCACATATGCCGCATTCTGTCCTGCACTGCACATACCTAGCATCCCATCCCATACTGCAAATATGCTGCATACTGTTATGCACTGCAAATGCACAGCATTCTGTCCCACACTGCACGTGCTTCTTGAGTTGGATTCTTGCGTGGATTAAAAGCACCCCTAATTAACACATAATTCAAGATTGAGCAAAATGAATAGTAGCAATGAGGAATATTATTTATATGTGAATCTATAACGTATAAGACAAGAAAATGTCAGACTTTTTTGTTAATTAAACATCAAGTGCCTTCATTATGCACAGTAGATCTTGCAAAAGGTATATCAAGATGTGGCCTTATCAATACTCAGATAGGAATGCATAAGTATTGAGTTTTTGAGTCATGTCAGGCTAAATACCATGAACTGGTATCTAAAATAAATAGTAAATACCAAATCAAGCAAGTAAATTCCATTTCCATTATTTCAGTGACGTGAAAAGAATGTCAAAGTTATAACTCATTGAGTAAGAGCTTCTTTGTCAACAGCATCATCAATTTCTACCTCATGCTCTTTTCCTGCTGATTTCTCTCCATTTTTCAATCAGGTCAAAGTAGAATCTAAAACCAATTAGGACCAATATTTTATAAAGAAATCATGTTTTTATAATCTGTAGCATCTACCTGTCCTATATTTATCACCTCTCTGCTTTTCTTCCTTCGATTTATCCTTTCCTCTTTCATCTACATTCTAATTATTATGTGTCATCTCTTTACAACCTGCCATGCATCTGTCCATCATCTCTTCACTGTCATTTATTTTCTATATGTTATTATCTATATTCTCTCTTCTACTGTATCACTATAATAATTCTTCTATCTCCTATTATCTAATTGTCTATTTCCTATCTAAACTTTCTTAACCTTATCATGTGTCTATATGTATCCATCCTCTATTTTCTATCAACTACGTATTCATCATGCATATGCCTATAATATACCTATATAATACTTACCTTCAATCTGTCATCTATCAACCCTGTATCAATTTATTTTCTATCAACTATTTATCCCATCGCCAACTAACCTATATTTACCTTTCATTATTATCACCTATCTGCAATCTACCATCACTATATCCTATGTTTACTTTCTTCTTTGTATATGTGTGTGTGTGTTTTTGTGTGTGTGAGAGTGTGTGTGTGAGTGTGTTTGTTTTGAAACATGGTTTCTCTGTGTAGCCTAGGCTGTCCTGGACTCTCTTGGTAGACAAGACTGGACTCAATCTCACAATAATTTCTTGTGTTTACTTTCAAAAATCATTTATATTCCTGCTATAGTGAGCCTAATATACACTAAATATGAATTCCTATTTACATATGCTGTATCTCTTTCAGATCTATTATTCATCTATCATCAAAATTCTGTCTGTTCTAAATCTACAATGATTCTAGTTTCTCCCCTTTATATACTGATTATGTTCTACTGATCCTGTATATATCATCCATCTGTGTATTGCCTACAAACTATACCATGTCTATCTTCCACATTTATACTTTATAATCTATCTATGCTCTGTTTCTACTGAACCTATGTACCATCTTTTCCTGCATTACTCTCATTTCCATCTATGTATCTATAATTTTTGCTACCTTGTGTTTAAATTAGCATCTACACTGCAGTTACCATGTGTCTACCCTGTGTCTAACATATAAGGATCACCTATGTAGCAGGTATTCTGAATCTAACTTCCTTTAAAGATCACTTTGTTCCCTAACTATCTTATAACCTTGTTCTATCTATCATAATCATCTATCCATAAAGAGAGTTAAAAAATATGGTGGCCAAATAAATTTATAAAGATTGGATCTGATCAGGAAAGATCTCTTGGCACCTAAAACATGAATGTATTAAAATAGCATGGGAAAATACAGGGATACCTGGTTCCTATAACATATGCATATGATTGATAATCTCAATGCATAAAAAAATACAGATATTCATATTTATATAATTCTCACACCTTGAATTTTCCATAAAACTTTGTGTATATATATGTGTGTGTGTGTGTGTGTGTGTTTGTGTGTGTGTGTGTGTGTGTGTGTGTGTTTGTGTGGGATGTGTGTACTTACATTAACTCTTCTAAAAGTATCCTAAATTTCAGCGGAAAAATACATAATTATGAACACAAAACAGTTAGTTTGCATGACTCAGCATCAAGGAATATATATTAGATACTCTTTGCTGAATAAATAGCATTTATTTCAACTTTCAAAACAGGCTAGAAAAAGAATTGGTCCTAAAAAGTATGGACAGACACTGATGTGCCAATATATTATTTTTCTAAGAGTGCCCAAGACATGTTTTTTTTCTAAACAGCACTATGTAATTTTCAGAGAACAATGCCCTGTTTCCAGGAGGTAAAATTGGTGATTTTGGTTGGCTAACAATGTTTGTTTTTGCCTCGGAGGGAATAGTTACTAATTAATAAATGTTTCATTTAGGGATTTCTTTCTTCTTTGTCTTATTTTTCTATCCTATGTAGCATTACAGATAAAGGGAGAGGATATGGGCAGGAAATAAGAGAAAGATATAAAGAAGAATAAAGATTTCTAGACTAAAAATATTATTGAATCAACTAAATTTAAATATTTTACATTGGATTTCAAATATTTACATTCGTATTGCAGATCAATGGAATTTTAAGACTTTTATTCATATTTTGCTTCATGTGTTGTATATTGTATATTGAAAGATACTAAAAAGTATATAGTCTACATTTGTTGAAGCTAAACATGATTTTGTTTAAGTTTACTTATTTATGATAAATGTAAATATCATTTGAAAATAAGATGTGCAGTATGCACCTAATGAAAGCTAACATTATTATCTTGATCACAGTGGTCACAGGAAGAAATTGGCAGTTGGTCACTTACAATTTTTATTAGATACTTAAATACTTAAGTATATAAAAACCTCAGTGATGTTATTTTTTAAAACCGTGGAAAGTACGGTAAGACTCAATAGAATATAATAGACATTGCAATAAATTCTCCAATATTGTCAAATTCATATGGACTGGTCCATGTAAATGTGAATTTTAGCAGATAATCCTCAATTTTTTTCATTGTATTTGGTTTTTTTATATTAAATGGAAAGACAGAAAAGAAGGGGAGATATAATTGGTCCTCTTTTGATCCCAAGTGTGGGAAGTAGAAAATGGAAGGGTATTTATCATTTACTATGAACAATTTGATGTTTTACATTATAGACATATATTTACTTTGAGGGGGAGATTAATGAAAACAACATAGAACAAACTAAGTGTTTATATATATATATATATATATATATATATATATATATATATATATATATATATATGGTCATGGCACAATATACATTTAAAGTGCAAAAGACTTGAGTTCGATGTGAGAGAGCAAATTCTAATCAAAGCTTTAGACATAATTAAGGGGATGTAGTATTTTTAAAAATATTTACTCTTCATGTCTATAGATTTTATATTTATATCTATATATGAGTAACACATGTATGCCTTGGACTCCCAGAGATAAGAAAAGTTCGACTTCGAATTGAATCCTTGTAGTGTGCAGTAGCAATATGTTCTTTTATATTGTGTGCCTGCTACAGACTGTTATCTTTTGCAATACAGTAAAGAGAGAACTCTTTCCTTTTTGGAATGATGCCCTCTTTCTTGCATTCTAAAGTTGGAGGAAGGATTATCTGTGAGTTCAAGACAAGCCATATTTACACAGCAAGATGCAGTCCAGATCGACAATTGTAAATAGCGTGGCTTTGTCTCCAAAATAACTTAATGGAACTATTATTTGTCCACTTTCTTTAATCTTTCTTTCTTTTTTGGGGAGTAGTGTTGCTGGAATTCAAGACAAGGTCTTTGAAAAACTATCCAACAATTTTATTCCTCAGATACATCCTTTAACTTTAGGGAAAACACAGAAAATAAAGGGGCAAAATACTTTTTTTCTACAATAAAAATTACACTTGGGCAAACAACTGATATTTATAGAACAGCATATGAATCATTTACTTTCATGAGGGAAAATATGAAGAAGACAAAAAAATTAGTCATTGGAATAAAAGCAATAGTGTAGAATAACAAAAATATGTATAGCATCTTCCAAGATAAAGACTGAACTAACTAACAATGAGGACTTCAGCTACAGTTAGGCTATCTATGCAAGAAGGAGGCAAGCTTAATCTGAATAAAGGTGTAGAAAATGATTTAACAACTCAATGTGTGCTTTCCATAAAGCTAGAATATGGAGAAAGAAGTTCAGTAAAAGAAAATATTCATAAAAATATTTTAAGTTTTGTGATGCTGTGAATTGTATCCAGAGATACACCTGTCTACAAATGAACCACACCAACAAATCATAGGAGGAAGATTTTTTCTCTAATAATGTTTTTTTATAATTTAACTTGATGACAGTGTTATATATAAAACTTTAGTGGGTGAATTTTTATTAATGATATTGCTGTTGATTGAATATCATGCAGTTTTGCTGATGCAGTTCCGTGATCCTCTGTATTCTTAGGAAATAAACAACCAAAAACATAAAATAAAAAAATGATACAAAGATATTAAAATAATCTACACTAATAGATGCATGACATAGATTTTCATAATAGTGATAACATAATAAGAAAATTAACATTTGTTCAGACCCATGTGAGTGAGTTAATCAAATATAAAAACAGTATCTGAAATTACAATTTTAATACATTTATTTTTTTACATACAATTACATTATTAAAAACATATACAATAAACTACATACATCAAGAAGAAACAAGAAATAATCACAAATTATATGAAGGTCACATTCAAAATATTTTCTATATTTGTACATGAGAACTTTGACAAACATTTTTTCTGTCTTTTTGGGTGTAAAATAATGAATTAAAAACTTATGTCTATCATATCTCATCTCTATCTGCATATATCTCTCTAGATTTAAAATCATCTTAACCCTACACAAGTCATCAATTTGTAGAATTATACTATCTGGTCTTCAACCACATAAAATTCTTTAGAAAGAATAAAAATTATTTTCATTAGTTAAACAGAAATGCAGCCTTAAAAAATGGACAATGACAATTTGCTACCTGAGCATTTGCCTAAAACTCTCTTGCTCTCTTACACTCCCCTGAACAGCTGCAAATCCCTTTAAACTAGAGAGCATGAAAAGGAAGCCCTAGGCCCTAGACTTCCTTCTCCACACTTAACACAGCTGCCATTAGTTATAAGAAAGAAAGCAGATGGCTCAGCTCAGTGCCTTCTCATGTGTTTCCCCACTCCATAAACGACGTCAATAATGTCTCTTTTAGCTGACAGCACCTTATTGTAACCCAGTGAGACTTTGTGTGGTAGAATCTGTTTGAAATTGTTTACCTTTTCAGCATGAAGCCAATTTCAATTCACCCACCAAGGAGAACTCAGAAGTTACATCTCTCTGTGATTCATGGAGGTGAAAAATGAAATACACCGCAGCATCCAGACATGTTCACTTTAAATTCTGTACCTGCTCATTTCCATACAGAAAGGATTATGCTTGCATATTTTTAATAGAATATTATATACCCACAGACTTAGAGATGCTTATCCACTATCTTACTATGTTATTAATCATTTATGAAGATTCTTAGTCCCAAATGGATTTTATAATAAATGAGAAAGAGCATTATTAAGATTATCAGCTTCAGGGAATAGTATAAGCATTTTGATAGGAAGTTCCTTGAATCCGTAAATTTAATGTGGTAAAATGGATATTTTTACTTGTTAAATTTCCCAGTCCCCGAACAAGGGACAATATTGCCTTTTCTCATGTCATCTTCAATATCCTTCTTCAGAATTTTGAAAATATTTCCAAAAAATCCTTCACATGCTTTGTTAGAGTAACTCCTAGATATCTTTTATTCTTGTGGCTAACGTGAAGTGTGTAAGTTTTCTAATTTTTTCCTCTGCAAAATTGTCATTTATACATGAGGACAGTATTGAATTTTGTGAGGTGATTTGGTATCCAGCCAATTTTCTGACGGTGTTTGTCAGCTGTAGCAGTTCTCTCGTGGAAATTTTGCAGTCATTTTGGACACTATCAAATCATCTGCAAATAGGAATAATTAGATTTATTTCTTTCCCATGTGCATCCCCGTGATCTCTATTTATAACCAAATTGCTCAGGCTAGAACTTACCAGGAAAAAGGCACAGAGGGGAAGATACACTATTAAGACTCTAGCTGACAGAATCATGGTAATATGGGGCAAGAGAAGGATACATTGGGTCCTAGAAAAGTCCAAGTAGAACCTTATGATGGGTGGATCTGGGCCCAGGGGTTCTTCTCAAACTGTGGAAGCCAAGGACAATATGTGCAGTAAACTTTGATCCATACACACATTTGGCCAATGCACAGGACATTCTTGACAGTTGAGTGGAGTGTGGGGACTGACATTTACATGAACTCTGGTGCCACATATTTGAACACATCCCCTAGATGGGGAAGCCTGTTGGCACTTAGACGAAGGAAAGCAGCCTATCCAAGAAGAGACTTGATACCCTATGAGCATATACACTCAGAAGAGGTACCCTTTTGTCCCAGTCATAGGGGATGTGACTAGGGAGAAATTGTAAGTGACGGTGGGAGGGATGGGAGGAAACAATGTATGGGATAACTAGAGATGTAATTTGAATAAATTAATAACAAATTTACAAAAAACGACTATCAGCTTCAGTCTACTCTTCTCCTCCACAACTTTTCATGGCACAGTATTAGCTAATAACCAGGGCTGTTCATTGAGGGAAGATGTGAAGTGTACCTTGAATATGTTGAGGGGACATATTATAGCCTGTGGGTATTCTTCACCCTGACTGAGCTGGAGACGTGTTCCACATAAATATCTGTCCTTACCACTGTGTTCTGAAACCAGCTAAGTCTTGTTCCTGAGCCCCTCATGCACTCTCAGTTAGTCCCTCCTTCCCACTACCTGATGGAATTCTAGTACTGTTGAAGACAGTCTGTGCTCTTTTTACACCACACTGATAAAACCTCCTCTCAGGCTACCTGGCACTTGACTTCACCTTTCTTGCCTGATGAAGGATTACTGGGTGTGGCCAGGATCCTCACCTTTTCTTCTAATCCTTTTTTCTGTTTTTCCCTTTTCAACAACCTTTCATCATTTTCTTCAAATGTTTTCAATTTTTGGTTCAAATTTCTCTTTTCTAAAATTTTAACTCCCATTTCTTTTTCCCCTTATTCGTCCTGTTTTCAATTTCTTTCCGATTTTCTTTCTCTTTTTCTTAATTTTCCCTTTTTGTTCTTCTGCTTCTTTTTCATTATTTCCTGCAACTTTTTCTACTGGAGTTTTTCTCTTTCTTTTATTCATATTTTTCCTTTCTTTCTGTTTCTTGTGGTTCTTCAACTTTTATTCTTTTTTCCTCTCCTCTACAACTCCTTGTTGTTATCTCCTTTTTCTTCTTTTTAAATCTTTTTACTCAGCTTTTTTCTTCTTTTTGCTGGTTGTTCTAAATTTTCATCAAAAATTTCTTCACTTCTGGATTCTTTTTCTTTATCCTTTCTCCTTTTTCTCCTTTTTAGACTTTTCCTTCTCCGCTATCTTCTTTATACTTTTTCTTAATTTTTCATTTCTTCTTTTTCTTAATTCTATTTTCAATTTTTTTCTTTTCCTTTCATTTCTTATTTTTAACTCCCTTATTCTTAATCTACATTTCCTCCATTATTTTTATCTTTTCTTTTCCTTTTTATTCTTTCTTCTTATTCCTATGTAGGTCTCCTCATTCTTCATAATGCTCTCTCCTTTGTCTTATATTTTCCGTGAACCTCTTGTATAGTTTTCTTTTCTCTCTCCCCTGCGTATAGGAATGAAAGATCAACTCTGTTGCTAAGTTTGAGCCTGCCTATTTCTCTCTATACACTTGTTCAGATGAAAGCTCAACAATGAGCCTGATTGTGTGTGTGCCTATCTGCCATTCTAGGCAACCTTCCCATAGGCAACAAGACATATATGAGTATGAATTTGTTAACCTACCTTTATCTCTCTCACCTGACTGTATGGGAAAAGGACACCAATGGTCCTGTTGTATGTGTCTGCCTGTGCCTCTTTCATACTTCTAATGTATATGGGAATCTACGGGCCTGAATTTGTGTGCATCACCTTCTCTCTCTTTTAATTCTATGGACAAAGAAAAGAACACAGTTTGAAGAAACTAAACTTCCTGAATTCAGTACATATGAAGATTACCAAAGATGGTAAGGGTGATTTTCTTGCATACTTTATATGTAGATTCCATATAATAGAGTATGCAGTCCAGCAGTTTGCAGCATAGCTGGAAGAACATAGGACTTCAATATGACAACCAGTATTACAAAAATTCATATACTTAGCTGAAAATCTAAGCCACATAAGGACATATTTCATTCTTTTAACGCTTCTACTTTCAAAAAAGTTGGGTACATATAATGACCTGACATATGATGTTTTGGACACCATGGTCATCATGGAGGAAACAGTTTGTCATTAGGTCCAAGGCTGCTAAGGGAAAGAATGTGAAGATTTTCTGTCCTCTGGGCTCAAACCAAATTGTGGAGTATGATGTATTTGCCTCCCATTTTGAAGGACAAATCGTTTTTTATTTCAGCAGCTGTATTTCTGGGCATAAAGAATCAGTATACAGTAAGGAGCATTTTATACTGTGTTAGCTGAGTGGCAAGAATCTGGACTGATTATAGACCTATGGTTAGTAACTCTCAGATTTAGGATGAATGGTGATATTATTAGCAGATATAGGCATAACTAGAACTTTGTGATGAGGGCAGTGTTGGCAGCCAGGAAAACTCTGGAATGTTAGGTACATGTTCCTCTTGGGATGGTGTTTCAGGTCTATCTCTTCTTCATTCAGTTTTAGAATAAACCATTTCTCTATTTATATATGGGAGGCTATTTTATGGAAGAGGAGAACCGGGAGGAGAGAGAAGAGTCTTTATAGAACGATGGCCTAAAAGAGTGATCAGTGAATTTGAATCAAAATGAAATTCCTTCCCTTCATCTATTAGCCTTGAAATAAATAATTTGATGTATACTTAATTTTTGTACCTGTCATCTTTGTGTCTTTGTCACACTGATATATGAATTAGTTACAATGAAAGTATGTAATGCATGTTATAAATGTAAAGCACTTATTAGTAGACAGGTACATTAGAGTGGATATTAGGCAGGGTTTTGAATGTGGATTTGACTCTCAAAGTTTCCAAAATGATGATGGCAACAATTGAAAGGGATGTGATAAATTTTTTTTGCAGGAAAACCCCAGTGATATTCAACCCTGTGTTTTGATTGTTGATTCTGATGATGAAACTACAGTAAAGCCATGCAGGTAAGATATTGATGGTGGTATATAATGCTACCTTGAAGTTTGTTTTTTTTTATAAAGGAAGTACATCCAGTAGAATGATCATTGAGCATTTAAGTGATCCAAGATGAGCAAAATACACTTTCCAAATCTTGATAGTTACACAGATATATTAAAAAATGTAACCATTGTCTGTTGTATTATTTTTTTAAGTGTTGAATAATGGATAAAGAAAAAACATATTCAGTACATGTGAGATTGTGAGCCCACATAAAGGAAAGAGAACTAATTCCTGAAATTTTTACCTCTATCTTGATGAGAAATGACATCTTGAACACACACATAGAAACATACACACACACACACAGTCACACAAACACACAGTGAATAACAAATATTTATTTGAAAAAATTGAAGTACTGAAGGCACACATGCTAGCATTAGAGATATGGAATTCGGAGAATCAGTAGTTCACAGTTATGTTTTTCAATCTTGTTCTAGCAACATGAGACAATAAGAAAGCAAATAAAAAATCTTCCAGTTGACAAAACCTTACCATGTGGTATTTTACCTGAATAGGCATTTTAAAACCATTTGCTTTAGTATAAATAGTTTGCACTTTTTCTTTCTCATTATGTAAAAAATGTGTTCTCTTTATACATTTGGTTATTATGCTAACATCTAAATACACAATATATCATATATTAAAATGTAAAAGTAATGGAGTATAAGAAAATACAGTAACAGTGATTATCAAAATAAACATCTGAATTTCTAGTTCTATCCTTTGAGCTAGAAGACTTTCTGTTTGTAAATGTCTTTACTATTTTGAAAGTGTAGATTGGGTTCTAACAGAGTTTTTTTGTTGATTCATATGTCTATTTTGGTCTAAAGACATCAATTAGAAAAAGAAATCTTTTGGGGCAGAATCACTGGAAATAAGGTTTCTGTAGGTTTCAAGAAGTCACAATATTATTGTGAGTTTCTGATTTCAGTGTTTTTGTAATGGTTCATATGACACTGTTTCCTCCAAGGTCTCTAATTCCTATGACCCTCCTGCCCTACGTAGTGTCGTATTTCTTGTTATGTTTATTCCCCGAGTTATGTGTAAAGTTCTCTAAGGTATGTCAGACATATATGAAAACTCTCACATAACACTTAATTTTCTACATTTTGGTTACTAGTGACTATCCATTTTAACTACTGAATATTGCATAAAAGTGCTACTCATATGAGATCTGAAAACTGCCATAATCCATGGGCGTGAAGATTAATTGCAAAAAGTTATTAATTTAAAGACAATATTGATACTATGCCCACTAAGCAAGGTAATGACAAGTACATTACCCACTGGGGCTGCTGAAGTCCCCAGCTTTGTGTTTCCTGCTCAGACTTATAGTACCACACATGTATATGCCATCCATCCATTCAGAAATGGGTCAGTCCCCACATAACATTGATGCAACTGCTGCAAATATGGAAATATTTTGCCATGCCAGTCTTAATTGTTGATCACAGTGTTCAAGGCTAGGAAAACCTTGTATGGCATTTTTCTGCATCTTTCTGCTTATATAACTCTGTCTTGTATTATGAAAGCTATACACCAAAGAGGAAACTATCTGGCCAGTACATAAATCACATTTTGTTTATTATTTCTTTATGGTTTAATTAAGGCTTGAAAAAAAAATTCAAAGGAATGACGTACAATGAATGTGCCAAGTTGAAGCTTCGAATATGGATCATCCTGATTCAGACACGGATGTATGTGGAGTAAGAGCCGTTGAATAGAATTATGAACTGTTAACACCCTACTGTTGTTATTTACTGAAATTTGTTGCAAATATTTGTAAGCAGATATGCCCTGTCTCGCTCTCACTCTCTCACAAAAATACATTCACAAACATATTCATATTTATAGTGTTGGCTTTTCAATTATCTGCAAAATGTTAAAAATTATATTTAAGGCTTTAGGGTTCTGCCTGTGTTTCCTATTATTTGGGTCTCATTCTATCTCACAATTGAAATATATAGTATCTTATTTGGAATCCCAGGTTAAGTTTGCAGGAGTTTAACCTGCTACCTGGGAAATGCTACATGAAACACTTCAGAACTTGGCATCATCTCTGTCGAATACAAGCACAAACATAAAACCAAATACAAGCAAGAGCACAAGGACAAGTATTTCTTGTATGGATATTACACTGTTGATCTCAAGTAGGTACAATGAGCTTTTTTGACATTTAAGGTTTAATTCCTATGATTTTCAAAGTGTTTTGGAGTTTTAACCTAGCATTCTGTTTGTGAAATCCCAGGTGTTATGTCCAACTTTACCCAACTTCTTTAAACAATTTGATGTGAGGATTCAGAGACATATACGTAACTGTGGTCTCACAGATTCAAGCAGTCACTAATGATACGCTTTAGAAACCTCAGTTAGAAATGTTCTGACTCCTTCTTTCCAGTGAATATGTATTCTTCATTTGCTTTTGATTTTAATACTACAAACATTTTAACAAATATATCTTTGAATAAAATCATTTTATTGTTTATGTCCATGTAGCGTATCCCAATGCAACAATATACTTTCTTATTACATTAGTTGAGGTTTGAAGCAGATTCTTGACGTATGGTTCACCAATTCATAGAAGTCAGAGCAGGCTGTTTATCTTCACACATTGATGATGGTTTGACAGAATTTTAATCTGTGCTTTGCCAGAAAAATGTAATCGAAATAACAGTTAAGTCTGTTAATTACACCAAAATATTGCTTCTCCTTTTATGTGTTTGTATCACAAAGTCCTAATTGTACAACTGGATAAGACCTTCAAACCTGAAACATGGATCTTAGAGAAGAAGAACTATATCGTAATATTTTAACTTATTATTATTAATCTTTCTTTTTTCCTCATTTTCAAAGGTAGTTTTAAATTTTAAACAGTTTAAGAAGCTACACTAAAATTATTTCTCTAATTTTCAGATATCTTCTTAACTGTCATTGGAAACAGCACAGACGTGTGTGTGTGTGTGTATTTGTGTATGGTGTGTGTTTGTTTGTTCATGTGTGTGTTTCTGCTTAAACATGAAATAAAGCCAAAGTGTCCTGTTATATTAAAATGTCTCATTTTAATGTTTTAGTAACAATGAGTGCTTTCTTCTGCAGATTCTGGACAGGATTCAATGATGGATTCAATGAACATGTTAAATCAGGTGAATATGGAAAACAATGTACCACTGAATGTCTATGCAAATGATAGCTATGAAAAACTTGGCTCCCCACAATATGAAGCCAAGGCTAAGGCTGAGAATAAACCATTTGTAGAGGCAAAGAACTCCAATTCTAAAGACGATTTTAATAATGAAATTATTATAATTTCTAATTCTTCATCTGATAAAGATATCTGTGAACTAATAGAGGACACCAAAGACAAGAATAACGTTAAGACTCTAGATATCATTGTGGACCATGGACAAGGACAACAAAAGTCACCAGAAACAACCCAATTCATCAAATACACACAACAAAAACTTGTGCAACTAGCTGCAGTGGTAGGAACCATAGTGACCATTTATCAGTGAGCCTCTGGAGAAACTGAGGTACATCTCAAAATCTTCTAAATACATATATCTTACCTCTGACAATATTAAGCAAAAACTCACCCTTTTTTTGCTCAATTCACCTCACAGAAAGCATGATTTTTATTTCTCAAAAACAGGTATCACTCTATCTAATGCACTAACTTTTCAGACACACAAAAAATACTACTGGACCCTTAAAAACAGATAGGTGAGATGTTCCCTGTGGCAAATAATATCCATTTGGTTCTCATCTTATTAAGTAGACAAGGATGTGTTTCTGAATGTCCATTTTGTCTTACATAGATTTAAGGAGTACCATGTAATTCCATGCATTCTCTAGGAAGAAACTTTTATCAATAAATAACCTCTCAATGTAGATACAGTTTTAAATTCTTAAAAGAATCAGTAGCATGTCTTCAATCTGCCCGTGTACAGGAGCTGAGGAGAGGCCAGCCAGATCTCAACTTCTGTATATCTCCGGTTCCCTGTGGGTTTGCTGAGCAATCTTTTCCATGTTCACTCACATTCAGTGTATTAAGGAAAGGCATGAACTAACAGCAAATAATTTTGTTTCATCACAAATTCAGCCCAGGAGCATTTTGCCACATCTGCGTCCGCCTTTGCGAGAGAGGATTGTCCAACAATGAACCTCACGAATAGGAATAGAGGTCAATAATTTGATAATAACCAGATTCTTCCCAATACAAATACTGAACAAGAGGTATGGAAAGTTCATTTTAGATCATTACTGAACAGATATTTTATTTATATACCAAGTTTGACTGACTTTGTTTATTCAGCTCTCACTACCACATCAGACCCAATTCAGTTGCTCCAGAGAATTAAACATATCTATCCTAGGTAGACTCTGATTCGGGATTAATAATATAGACATGATTGTGCAGAATATTTGGATGTTGAGAAGTCTGTGAATCAGAGGAATATCTTTTACTAGTGTGCTGCAAAAGGAGTCTGTAGGCCCTATAGCCCCATATTCACAGAGAGACCAGCATTCCATTACTTTGGGATTAATTTATATATCAAGGTCATTGCTTGGGGTGGTATTCCAGACATCAGGTTTTTATTTATGTAACCAAACCCTACTCTAGGAACCTATGGTCAGGATCCCCTACTAAATTATCTTGGCTTCTGTCCACTGCCTGCTTATACAAACCTCAATTATAGGTAACTAATTAGCTTACCTCTCCTTGGACCTGCAGGATTGGTTTTTGTTTACTTGTTTGGGTATTATTTTGTTTTGTGCATTGAAAACCTCCTTACTCTCAGTTTTGTTCGGGCACATTTAAGTTACTGTTAGTTGCATTAAGTGTTTTAATTACCTAGAAAGGTGATAATTTGACGTGTATTTCTGACACATCAACACCTGCAGGAGAAAGAGCAAGGAAGATGTGTGTATGAGTTGTCCCATAATGGTGGGATGCTCCAGAGATTTCCATATGAACCTCCACAATTTAGACAAGGACAAGAGAATCAGGAATATCTGCCACAAGAGCAGGTACAGCAACATGCGGAGCTTAAGTTGTCAATAAGTTCATGTATGGTACAAATGTGTTATTTTTTCTAACATGAGTCGTGTTGGTTTTGTGCAGATGGTGACTGTTTTTAATGATCTAGAGAGAGGGCCCTTAAATTTTTATGCAAATTAATATTCTGAGAACCCACAACGGCCGACTTATAGGTAAGAGACAGATGAACTGTAGAGAAGGGTGGAGGCCACTGTTCTTAAACATGTTTTTTCCTGTATAATGGGTATCTCAGCATCTATTGATAAAATGGAATATATTACATAAAGAAGTCTTTGACAAGACATACTCAAATGTAGATTTTACATCTAAACCTTGAAGTCTTTGGTTTTATTCCTCAAATTTTCTCTTTGCACAGTGTGATAGTAGGGAAATAATTATTCACCATAACTCACTCCTTACCTTCATGTCCATTAGGCAACTTGTCTGGCTAGATGCATTGGACATGTAACCAGGGTAGTAGATATGAGCTGTTGGTTTCAAGCTGTGAGCAGTCAATAACATATAAACCTGGATCAGCTATTACATGGAAAATGGAGAACTTTACATAAGCCATCATTCTTTAACCTGTACCACTTCCAAATTTCTTACAGACTTTGAGAGGATCCTGTTAATTATGTTCCTCCACTTCTGCCTCACCCATCAGCATGGTCACATCAATCAATGACAGTGCCATATCAGCCATTGACAGTGCCACATCACCCATTGGCAACAGTGGGTTACAGAACAGCGACTTCACAGGACTCATACATTAGGCCACATGATCCACCTATAAGGTAATATGTAGGTTAATCTCAATCACCTGAAAGTTATAAATCGAAATTATGTTTCTTGTAGGAATTAGGAAATTTCTTCATCTTGGGAAAAATGTCATAGTCCACACTTCACAGCATCACGGTTTAGAATATGTCCACTTCTGGCTATACAATCATCAGTATAATATAATCAACATGCTCTCTACCTTTTTTTTCTCATGGATCTGGTAGTCTTCTTCATAAGGTAAACACCCTTGCGACAAGCTCTGTATGTGATATGCTGAGAAAAATCTTTATCAATTTGAAATAACTCACACATTTGATGGTAAACTCACTGCTAAACCAAACCATTGGGTTTTACTGCAGTAGTAAGAACTACAAGTGTCCTTTTAAAATTTCACTCTATAAAGGTTTCTTAAAAAGAGTTTGGCATTCAGTCTTCCCCAGCTACACCTCCCTTTAGAGCCAAGCTCAACAATGAATCCAGATTCCTTACTGAGATTATACATTTTGGAATAGTGCAATACAGTTGATAATGCACTTTTGGTATGTGTCTTCATATTGAGATAAGCCCTATTCTTTCCTTTTCTGAGTGAATTTGCTGAGAATATATCTATAGATATGACTTACATTAGACAGGGCAGAGAGGTTTGTTGGACAATATTTGCAGGTCATACTTGAAGAATGAAAACCAAACCGAATAAAAATAATAAAGCCGATTTAGCCATTTCTGACAAGTTTCAGCTAGCCCTAAAAAGAATAGAAACAGTCAATCAGGCAATGTAGCAACACATTATACATATTTTCATTCAAATGTTTTAGGAATAATAGATAGCTAAAAGAGTAACATTTTCACATAAAAGCTTAACCATGACAACTGTCAGTGTCTCCAGAAATTGGGTTCCTATGATCTCATAGTGAGATAAAATTGGGTTAATCATCTGAAGGACTCATTAGCTCAGTAGTCTCATATGGTAGCCCTTTCTGTGCCCATTACCAAGACAATGAGGACCTAGTATTTGACTCTAAGTGTCAGAATTGTCACAGGGTTAATCTGGTAGTCCAGGCAGTTATCATCGGTTTTCAGATCAATGTTGGGAAAGAGAGTAGGAAGAGTAAGAGATTCAACCTGAGCCCATTTGATTCTGAATGGGCTCATTACATTCTACTCATTCCTGGCCTAATCATCAGCGGTGTGTTGAAGTCCTTATCCTCCTGCATTTATGTTTTTCATTCACCCCATTTGGCTTCACTGACTGGTTCCTGTATCACTGCAAAAAAGAGTGGAAGAAGTTCAACAATAGAAATCTATTACAATGCCCTTTTGCTTTTCCTCATCCACTTCCTAGTGGGAGATGAATCATTTGCTTCCACTGTGTATAAATAGCTATGACGTAAATCCAAGGGGATGGTGAGATTTTAGTTAGTCCTTATTTCACAAAAGTTCTGTAGAGGAGGTAAAGAAACAGATGCTGCAGAGTTAAGAAAGGTTTTGGATTCTCAGGAGTGTCATTAAGCCAAGAGGCATCTGGAAAGGGGAATCCTTCAGTAATCTTTCCTTTCAAAAATTTTTCATTTCCTCCCTTTCTCTGTCTCTCTATTAATCTTTTTCTCTCTCTCTCTATTCATATCAATCTCTCTATCTCTCTCTATCTATCTATCTATCTATCTATCTATCTATCTATCTCTCTCTCACTCTCTGAGCTTGTACCTAGTAAAAAAATAATGTGGTAATGCTTGCACGTGGCTCACTGCTTTAAAAGAAATGGACACTCCTATCAACCCAAAATATTTCTGTTTACCACACTTCTTCCTTCTTTTTTCTTTTCAGCATGCCTCTTATGGTTACCTGAGCGAAAAAAGGGAACATCCTTGGCAGCCTGGTCAAGAAAATCCTCCATATTTTCTGATTGCACAGAATATCGTAAATGTTCACCAAGAAGAGAAAAATAAAGCAGAAGATGGACCTCAATGATGTAAGTGGAGAAGGGAAATAAAGTGTCCCATTTCAGGAGAGGGAGTTTGGGTTATTTTCCTTTTCTAAAGTTTAGTTTGAGGTTATTTTTTAAGCACAATGAATCCATTGGATACATACTGCAAAGGCAAACTATTCCATCAAAATTAGTGTGAGATAATCACTATTACTTTGTATTTACTTACCCCCCATTACAACTTCAGGTTCTCGTAATATACCTATGAGTATTCAAGGACAAGCTGCCATCAATGGGCATAATTGTTTGTGCTATTTTTTTATGGCAAAATAAGAAAAGCCGGAGAGGTTTGCAATGCATAAAATGTTAATCCGTCATGGGCTTTATCCTAAATTTCAGGACATAATCTTGATTTATTCATATATTTCTGTGTGAATCTATACCATTTTGTAACCTGTGTTTCAGGCATCCAATGTGTGAAGTAATATCTGATAAAAGAGGGCACAACTTAAATTAACAAACACTATACTGTACTACAAGTTTCATGTGTGTGAGGTTGAATATGGGATCCTAGGAATAATACTCACAGAGCAGACCCACACTCATGTCCTGATGGAGAACCTGTGTTCTAGAGTAAACACAATTCAGGTAGTATCAGTTCTTGCCCATTAGCCTGTTTTTTACACTTTCAGAGAAAAGTACCTGCTATAGCCCTTTGTTGCTGTAAACATTAGCACACTTTTACCACCTACAGAGATTTGGTTGGTTGGATTGTCTTTGTTGCTGAGTTATCCTCATCTTACTTTAAAAGAGTGTGTCTACCAGACTACCTGCTGCTCTCATTTTGGTTTTCTATCCAAGAAAATATTTCCTTTAATGAACCAGTGGTGGTAGTAATTAGACACAGCACAGGAATGAATGACTGCAGCAGAAACCAGCACATATGTTTTCTGAAAAGAATTTAATTTTTATTGGAAGAAAAAAAAAGGAAATAACCAAGAGTATTCTGGTATGCCACAGTCCATATGTTTTATACCACAGTGAGATAAAAGAAGTGTTTTCATGCACTCCAAACTGACTGGAAAAATTACCATCTAACACAATGTATTTTTCAAGAGAGACGTATGGTGTTGAGGCTAGAAAAATTATGGTACATGCATGTGTGACATTGATAACAGCTCAACTACCTTGGTTCCCATAGGACATTGGAGTTCACTCTAATTTCTTTGATAACATTCATAGTTCTTAGACTCACAGCCTATGTTCTGTGTTTGTAAAATTGTTTTTATCCATTTTGCCTTCATATGGACAAACAACAACATATTAATTAAATGATAGCAAATTGACTATGAATATTCAAAGGGCATACATAATACATAAGAAATTTTCACACCTTCGATTGGGATGTGTTTTGATTGTTTATTACAAAACATATAGGTCTGATGCTATATGATCAGAGAGAAAGCAAAACAACAAATGCTAAATCAGATAGAATAGCACCTGTAGGTCCACCGTAGGTCTAATGTAGGTATACAATGTTTTCAGCATCAGACACTTACTGCTTAGTAATTTTGTACTTACCTGTGCTTTTTGACTTCTCCTCAGTCTATTTTACACAGATGTTTTGGCGTGAATCTTTTTTTAGCTGAGTTATCCAATCTGGATTCTCTCTGTCTCTCTGTCTCTTTCTCTATGTATGTCTCTGTCTGTATCTCTCTGTCTGTCTGTCTCTCTCTCTCTGTCTCTCTGTCTCTGTCTCTCTATCTCTGTCTCTCTATATCTGTCTCTCTGTATCTCTCTCTCTCTCTCTCTCTCTGTCTCTCTCTCCTCTTCTCTTCTCTTCTCTTGTCCACCTATCTTTCATGACCACCTTGATCCTTCCCATTCTCAGGTAAATGTGGTTTTGACCTGATTTCTCCCTCCTCAACCTTTCAAGCATCACTTTCAAATATAGGTGCTGCTTTATAAAAACTCACAGTTCCTTCAATGTTCGTGATTAAAGGTGTGTACCACCACAACTGGACCTTAGCTTTTCTTTACCTCCAATGTGCACTATAATTCCTAGGCTGACCTGGAATTCAGATGTCTTTCAGGTTGCTTATTTGTCAGACTCTGCTGGATAAAATTGAAGTCTTAGGTTTCAGATTTTCAGATACCTCTTGCTCTATGAAAACATGTATTCTGTATACATCATAAAGATGGATGACAGTGGCAAGTAATGCAATCCTGAAAATTTTTTTCATATGTAAAATACATACAAGAGCATGATCCACTAAGGAATTAGAATGAATCTTAGAGGAGCAACTTGTTGGTTCCATATCTTTGTATTTTCATATATGTAAGTAAAAATGAAACCGGTGTCTGTTGGATTATTTTCTTGATTGTTCAAATTTTTGACAAATAAATTTATGTATCAGTACATCTAAGATTGTGATCCCAATTTGAGAACCGACATAGTAGAAAAGAGGCCTGACCCCTGAACACTTTGTCTCTATTCTGCACGGGGGTTGACATTCGTTAACACACAAACACACACACACACACACACACACACACACACAAACCTTGAATAAGAAATAACTATTTTATAAAAGGAATATTTAAGGCACACATGCTAGCATTTGACATGTGGAGTAAAGGAGACTCAGTAGCTCACATTTATCCTGTTTCAACACTGTCTTTACAAGGTCATACAATGAGAAAAGAATTAACATATTAACTAGATAATATGAGATATTTAACCTGATTAGGATTTGTTAAAACATGAGCTTTAGTTAAATTACTCTTTCCTTGGTCGTTCTTATCATGTAAAATATGTGTTCTCATTGTACAATTGGATATTAACCTTAATCCCTAAAAACAAAAGTAGATAAAATATGAAAATATAAAATTAATGAAGTACAAAAATAAACTCAGTACCCAGTGATTATCAAAATAAACATGTGGGTGTAAACTTCATGTCCTTGAGCTAGAAGTTCTCCCTACTATCTGCTATGTATCTTTGCATCATGTGAATCATTTATTTTCTATATGTCATTATCTATAGCCTATCATCTACTGTATGACTAGCTTTAATTTTCTATCTTCTATTGTCTGATTGTCTATTTGCTCTCATACCTTTCTAAACTCTATCATCTGTCTACATGAAATCATCCTGTATTTTATCAATTATGTGTATATTAATCATGCATATACCTAAAGTTAGCTATATAATATCTACAATCTAACAATTATCAAACATGTATCAGTTCATTTTCTTTCAACAATCTATCCCATCCACAAATAACATAAATTTACCTTTCAGCATTTATTATCTCTCTACAAGCTATCATCTACATAACCAGTTATTCCTTTCTTTGTTTTTGTATGTGTGTGTTTTTGTGACAGGGTTTCTCTGTGTAACATTGGTTGTCCTGGACACACTTTGTAGACATGGCTGGCCTCAAATTCACTCATCTGCCGGGGTGTACTTTTTACGTGTCATATATACACCTGATATTCTGAGCCCAATTTACACTTATTTATAATTGAGTAACTACCTATACTTTGGCTCTTTCAGATCGATTATTTCATGGATAATCCTAATTTTGCTACTTCTAAGGTTACATTTTATCTAGTATATGCCATCTACCTGCTGTTTATGTTGTAGAGAGGCTGTATCTGTCATCCATCTCTCTCTCACCTACCATCTATTTAGCTTGTGTCTAACTGTCAATATTCTCAAGTTTTTCATCTACTCATAATCTGTTTATACTGAATGTATGTATCATGTATTCTGAAGCAGTCTTATTTCTATCTACTTTCACATACTTTGCGCTTATCCTATGATTGGACATGCATCTCGCCTCTAGTTACCATGTTTCTTTCTCACTGCTATTAAATCTATACTTCAGCTATTCAGATTCTAATTTACATTTAATAATTATTTATTATATAGCTATTCTGTAGCCTTGTACCATCTATCAGATTCATCTATTCATCTTCTTTCCACTATATACTTCATGTCTATCTATGTCGTATTTCTTCTACCCATAATGTATCTTTATAATATCCCTGAATTATTTATCCTGTGCTATCCAATATCTCATTTTCTGTATATTCATTCCTCTAACCATCTCATGCCTGTCTTCCATCTATCCTTTAAAGTATCCTGTAATTCACAACCATCCAGGTATCAGTTATCATTAGCTACCATTTATCGTGCATCCACTTTTCTCTTATGCATCTAACTTTCATCAAATTATCATCTTTACTTACTATGTCATTTGATTATCTTATATCTATCTCCCTTCTATCCCATCATTATGGTTGCCTGTTAACGATTCATGCATCAGTATCACATCACTGACTTCATTTTCTCTTCTACTGCACATCTAATTGGTATCTATTACATGTGGGTTTTTTTCTATTTTTATCATAATTTATTTGCTGAGTGATGTCTATCAGCCATATACATTTTCTATCATCTAGCTTGTCTGTGTTTGTCTTCAAACTGTCTACCCTTTCCACTTGTTACCCTGTGTCTGTCATCCTTCCACTTATCTGTCATTTACCAATCCTTTGCCTCTTTTCCATCTATTTATCCATCCTTTTTTGTCAAACTCTCCTGTGTGGAATAAAGGAAAAATCCAGGCAAAAGAAGCAGAAATTAATCGAAAAAAGTGACTAAAATAAGAAATGGATGCAGACGTCAATTGTTGAAGGAAAGAAGAAAATGAAGATGAGAGTGGAAATGAAATTCAGGTGTAGAAGAAAAGGAGAAAAAGTTGAAAAAACACGAAAGAGAACAAAAAAAATCAAAATTTAAAAGGAAGAGAAAAAAGTGAAAAGTTCTAAAAAGGAAAATAATAACCAGAAATTGGCGACAAATGTCAGAACAAGAAATGAGGAAAAAGCAGAAAAAAGGATGAGAAAAAAAAGAGAAGAAAGGTAGAAAAGAATATGGATAAGTAGGCAAGAAAGAGAAAAAAGAGTTGAATTAAAGCAGAAAAAGAAAAAAACGTGAAATAAATATAAATAGTAGAAGAAAAAAGTTCTAGATATGGATTAAGAAGAAGCAGAAAAAGGTAAAAATTAAAGAAAAAAAGTAGGAAAATAGAAAAGTTTCAAGAAGAATAAAAAGGTAAATAGGAATGAGGAACTTAAATATTTAGAAAGAGGGGAAATTGAGAAAGAAAAGGGGAAAAGGGAAGAAAGGAGAAGAAAATCAAGCAGAAGGAAGAGACAAAAATACAACAACGTTGCAGAAATTGACAAAAAGATGAAGAAAAATTATAATGAAACCAGATAAAGAAGAAGAAAACGATGAAAATTACAAAGAGAAAATTAAGAAGAGAAGTAGATGAAGAAGACAAGGAGGAGAAAAGAATGAAATAGAAGAAAAAGGAGAAAAATAAAAGAAGAAAAGAGAAAATTGAAAATGAGGCAGAAGGGGAAGAGGAGTATGAGAAAACAAGCAAAACTAGGAAACCAAAGAAGAAAACGAAGTAGTGTGGGATAAGTAATTAGAAAGGAATAGTGGTTATATCTCACTAATGTGGATGGAACAGTTTGCCTTTGCAGTATATATCCAATGGATTCATTGTGCTTAAAAATTATATACAAACTAAACTTTAGAAAAGAAATTAACCCACCCTCCCTCTCCCAAGAGGGGACACTTTATGTCCCTTCTCCACTTAGACCATTGAGGTCCAACTTCTGCTTAATTTTCCTCTTATTGGTGAAGAGTTACGATGCTCTGTGCAATCAGAAAATATGCAGGATTTTCTTGACCAGGCTGCCAAGGATGTTGCCTGTTTTCGCTCAGGTAACCATAAGAGGCATGCTGAAAAGAAAAAAGAAGGAAGAAGTGTGGTAAACAGAAATATTTTGTGTTGATAGGAGTGTCAATTTATTTTAAGCCAATGAGCCATTTTCAAGTATTAACACATTATTGTCTTACTAGGTACTAGCACAAGAGAGAGAGAGAGAGAGAGAGAGAGAGAGAGAGAGAGAGAGAGAGAGAGGGGGAGAGAGCGGAGAGAGAGAGAGAGAGAGAGATGAATAGAGAGTGAGAGAGAGAGATGAATAGAGAGTGAGAAAGAGATAGAAACACAGAGATACAGAATGGGAGGAAATGAAAAAAGGTTTTTTGGGTAAGATTACTGAAGGATTCTTTTTTTTAAAATATGTGTCTTGGCTTAATGACAGTCTTTAGAATCCAGAACATTTCTTAACTCTGCAGCATCTGTTTCTTTACCTCCTCTACAGAATTTTGTGAAGTCAGGAATAACTAAAATCTCACCATCCCCTTGGATTTACGTCATATCTATGTATACACAGTGGAAGTAAATAATTCATCTCCCACTAGGAAGTGGAGAGTAATAAGCAAAAGTGCATTGTTATAGATTTCTTTTGTTGAACTTCTTCCACTCTTTATTGCAGTGATATAGGACCCAGTCAGTGAAATCAAATGGGGTGAATGAAAAAGATAAATGCAGGAGGATTTGGGCATCAACACACCGAAGAAGATAGCAAGAATGAGTAAGAATGTAAAGCCCATTACAGAATCATATGGGCTCAGGTAATCTCTTGCTCTTCCTACTCTCTTTCCAACTTTGATCTGAAAACCGTGTATAACTGCTGGACTACGAGATACTTTCTGACAATTCTGACGCTAGAGCGTCAAATTAGGTCCTCTTGTCTTGGTAAGGGCACAGAAGGCTACTATAGAGACTACTAGCTAATGAGTCCTTAAGTCATTAACCCTATTTATCCTCAGTATGAGACATAGGACCCAATTTCTGGTGACACTGACGTTGTCATGGTTAAGCTTTTATAGAAATGTTACTCTTTTAGCTATCTATAATTCCTAAAACATTTGAATGAAAATATGTTTGATGTGTTCTACATTGCCTGATTGATGTTTTTTTTTTAGGCTAGCTGGAACTTGTCAGAAATGGCTAATCGGCTTTATTATTTTTATCGGTTTTGTTTCATTCTCAATGATGACCTGATATTTCCAAAAAACTCTCTGCCCTGTCTAATGTAAGTCATCTCTATAGATATATTCAGCAAATTCACTCAGAAAGGAAAATAGGCTTATTCTCAAGTAAAAGACATCACAAAGTGTTATCGACTGTATTGCACTATTCCAAAATGTATAATCTCAGTAAGAATCGATTCATTGTTGAGCTTGTCTAAAGGGAGGTGTAGCTGGGGAAGATGAATGCAAACTCTTTTTTAAGAAACCTATAAGAGTGAAATTTTAAAGGACACTTGTAGTTTCTACCGTGCAGTAAAACCCAATGGTTTTGGTTCAGCAGTGAGTTTTACCATCAAATGTTAAGTTTTTTCAAATATAATAAGATTTTCTCACATATCACATCACAGCTTGTTGCAAGGGTGTTTACCTTATGAAGAAGACTACCAGACCAGAGAAAAAAAGGTAGAGAGCAGTTAATTATTTATCGATTGATTGTATAGCCAGAATGACTATTCTAAACCGTGATGCTGTGAATGGACTATGACATTTTTCCCAAGATAAGAAATTTCCTAATTCCTGACAGGAAAATTGATTTTAAACTTCAGGTGTTGAGATTCACCTACATACCATATGGTGGATCTGTGGCCTATGGATGAGTCCTGTGAATCGCTGTGTCTGATACACACTGTGGCTGGGTGATGTGGCACGCTGTCCAATGGCTGTTGCCTGA
>NW_026131476.1:0-70928 GCF_903995435.1 Acomys russatus | reverse complement strand
TCTCCATCAATGTTATTGATAATTTTGCTGGGTAAAGTAGTCTGGCCTGGCATCTGTGTTTCTCTTAGGGTTTGCAGGATCTCTGTCCAGGCCCTTCTGGCTTTTATGGTCTCTGCTGAGAAGTCAGGTGTAATTCTGATAGGTTTACCATTAAATGTATTTGGCCCTTTTCCCTTGCAGCTTTTAATATTTTTTTCTTGTTCTGCATGTTTTGTGTTTTGATTATTATGTGGCGGGCAGTTTTCTTCTGGTCAATTCTATTTGGTGTTCTGTAGGCCTCTTGTATGTTTATAGGCATCTCTTTCTTTAGATTGGGGAAATTTTCTTCTATGATTTTGTTGAGAATAGTTCTGGGCCCTGGAGTCTGATGTCTTCTCTTTCTTCAATGCCTATTATCCGCAAATTTCTTCTTTTCATGGTGTCCTTAATTTCTTGGATGTTTTGTGTCAGGAGTTTTCCAAGATTTGGCATTTTCTTTAATGGTGATTCAATATCTGTGATTGTATCTTCCTAGCCCTGAGATTCGTTCTTCCATCTCTTGGATTCTTTAGAAAAGCTCACCTCTGTGTTGCTCGCCTTCTTCTCTGAGGTCTCACGTTCTCGTTTTTCTTCTGTCTGTGTGTTTATCATTGAATCCATTCTCATTTCAGATCTTGAACTGATTTTTTGATTTCTTCATCTGATTTTTTGTATATTCCTGAGTTTCTTCCATTGCCTCTTTATAGGTCTTCAGAGCTTGAACCGTTTAGTTATTTCTTTCATCTGGTTGTTTGCATTTCCTGCAATTTTTCCAGTTCCACTCTATGTGCTTCTTTTATGTCTCTCACCTGTTTGTCTGCGTCTTCCTGCATTGATTACGAATTTTATTTGTTTCCTCCATTATCATCCTCATTACTAAGGATTTGAGGTCATTTTCTTGTATTTCCGTTGTATTTGAGTTCTCTGGGTGGTTTTCTTTGGGATAGCTGGAACTGGAGACGCCATGTTGTTTTGGGGGTTTTTTGCGTATGCTTTTCGTTGTCCTTTAGACATCTTGCCGTCTTTGTTTTTGTTGGTAGCTTCCAGAGTTGAATGGAGGGTGTCTGATGATAGATCACTGTTTTCTTACGATTTCCCTAGGCTGCGAGCTCAAAGCTTCACTGGTGTGGATGTTAGGAGGTTTAGCCCTGTTTTTCTGGTCTCTCACAGCCAGTGATCCTCAGTCCCCTCTGCTGTGGATCCTGCAATTGTTCTGGGTCTCTGAATGAGCGTTGGGTCAGGCCAAGGTATCCACAGCCTTCTGTGTTCCCTGCAAGTCCAGCCAGGAGCAACTGGGACGAACCACTGGCAGAACTTCAGCTAGATTCTCAGGGCCATAACCGTCTGCCAAGCTCAGCTAGGGATTTTGGGCCCAAAAGCACACAGGGCCCAGCCAGAATTTTGGGCTGGGGACTACGCACCAGCTCCACTAGGGCCTTTTGGCCCAAAGTGCGTGCTGTGGTCAGTATTGACTCAGGGCCCGAAATGACCACCAATCTCAGCCAGGAATTCGGGATTCAAACTGTACACTGTGTCAACCAGAGTCTTAGAGCTGGTGGAACAGAGAGCTCTGTCAGCCTGTGCCACAGCAGGAGAACTGCGGCTGCTCTGAGTTAGCGCCAGTGGTGGAACAAGTGCTACGCTCGCACTGTGTCCCGCAGGGAGCTGCCGCTGAGCTGAGGTGTGCCTAGGATGGAACCCGAGCACGTCACCAAGCCTGCGCCACAGCAGGAGAACTGCGGCTGCTCTGAGTTAGCGCTAGTGGTGGGACAAGTGCTCGCCCAGACTGTGTCCCCGCAGGGGAGCTGCCGCTGAGCTGAGGTGGTGCCTAGGATGGGAACCGAGCACGTCACCAAGCCTGCGCCACAGCAGGAGAACTGTGGCTGCTCTGAGTTAGCGCCAGTGGTGGAACAAGTGCTCCGCCCGGACTGTGTCCCCGCAGGGGAGCTGCCGCTGAGCTGAGGTGGTGCCTAGGATGGAACCGAGCACGTCACCAAGCCTGCGCCACAGCAGGAGAACTGCGGCTGCTCTGAGTTAGCGCCAGTGGTGGAACAAGTGCTACGCTCGCACTGTGTCCCCGCAGGGGAGCTGCCGCTGAGCTGAGGTGGTGCCTAGGATGGAACCGAGCACGTCACCAAGCCTGCGCCACAGCAGGAGAACTGCGGCTGCTCTGAGTTAGCGCTAGTGGTGGGACAAGTGCTCCGCCCAGACTGTGTCCCCGCAGGGGAGCTGCCGCTGAGCTGAGGTGGTGCCTAGGATGGAACCGAGCACGTCACCAAGCCTGCGCCACAGCAGGAGAACTGTGGCTGCTCTGAGTTAGCGCCAGTGGTGGAACAAGTGCTCCGCCCGGACTGTGTCCCCGCAGGGGAGCTGCCGCTGAGCTGAGGTGGTGCCTAGGATGGAACCGAGCACGTCACCAAGCCTGCGCCACAGCAGGAGAACTGCGGCTGCTCTGAGTTAGCGCCTGTGGTGAAACCAAGTGCTCCGCCCAGACTGTGTCACCGCAGGGGAGCTGCCGCTGAGCTGAGGTAGTGCCTAGTGTGGAGCAGCGTGCTCAACTAAGCCTGCGCCACAGCAGGGGAGCTATGGCCACGCTGAGTTAGTGCCTCAGGCAGAATTGTTTGCTGGGCCGGGCCAATACCCGGGACTCTGGGGCCGAACTGTCCGCCGAGTCCAATCTGGGTCCAAAGGCTCCACGCGACCCAAATCCTGCCCCGAGTCCCCTCTCCCGCAGCAATTCCCACCAGCCACCACACCAATCGCCTCCACCGGAAGGCTATGAGCTGCAAACCTCAGCCGCCGCTGCTGGTGCCGCTGGTGCTGCCGCCTCTACCGCTGCCGCTCCGATCAGAGAAAAACCACGCTCCTCCCGTGTGCAGGGGCACGCAGGTCCTCCGCACCCTGGTCCCTCCGAACCGTGGAGCACTCCCGCTGCCGTAATGTTCGGACCTCGGTGTTCCTGGCTCAGAAATCTGTGCAATTCCCTGAATTGTTCACTGGAGCCTCCAAACGCGGTCCACACTGCTCGCCGCCATCTTGGATCTCCCAGAAATCTATTGTTTTAAATAAAAAGATTTTTAAATCTGGAAGCACACCATAAGGCTCTGAATTAAATCAACACAATTGCTATCAAGTTTCCTGAGGATGCCATTTTAGGAAAAGCATATTGTAAATGAGGTATTTTGTTCTACACACACAAAAAAAAACTGGGCTACAACTCTTGCTTAATGATACTTATTTCATTTAGTTCATGATGTTTATCAATATATATTTTCCCAGAGTATATCCAGAGTTTTGGTGTTATACAGATTGGAATTAGGGAAGTAGGAATGTGCAGGATGTTTCCCACAAAGATAGGATCAAGATGAAGGTCTTTGAAGTGCTCAGTTTGTAGAAGTATCTACCTTCAGTAGACACCTAGTGCTTTTCATAAACTAGATTGAGGAGTTCTTCTTTATACTGCCAGATGACAACATAAATAAGGACATATTAATTATTTTTACAAATTTTAAACATTAGTATTACAATTATATAAATTTTACTTATCACACTCACATTCCTACTTCCCCCATATAAATTAAATCATTTCCAAATTTATGAGCTCACCTGTTTCTTTCATATGGAAACACCAAAATAAACACACACAAACACAAACACACACACACACACACACACACACACACACACACACACACCTAACCCCGATAATTTCTTTTACTATTCTTTTTATATCAATATGTTCAGGTTGGTCAATTGGAACAAGAAAAGATATGATAGGTCTTGCCCAAGGAGAAAACAGTCTCAATCTCTCTTAAAGACAGCATTAATTAAACAGGCAATGAACTTATGAGGCAATGAATGTATGGTGTCAGTGGTTTTAAATCACAGCCATTCTGTGGTTAATTTTTGATATTATGAATTTACAAGAGTAAGTCATCTCATGATAGCATTCCAAATAATGTAAGAAATATGTGTTTTATGAAAATATGGTAAATGTTCTTATCAACACAGTTAAATAGACAATTGATGGTTTGGTTTTGTTCTCAGAGAAGATAAGAATTATTAAATATAAGCTTTGCTGTACAGCAATGTCCTTCAATTATAATATCAGGAATAAAATGGAGGTATTGCAAATCATCTTCAACAGACTTATTGAAATATCTTGTCCATAAACTGCTGAAGCGGCAATGACAAATCTTTCCTTTCTCTGTCAGGCATAGACCAGTGTGTGACGTGTTCAGAGGACCAGTATGCCAACACAGAGCAGAATCACTGCATTTACAAAGCTTTTATCTTTCTGAGCTATGAAGACCCCTTGGGGATGGCTCTGGCATTAATGGCCTTGTGCTTCTCTGCCTTCACAGCTCTGGTTCTTGGGGTATTTTTGAAACACAATGAAAATGCCATTGTGAAAGCCAATAACCGATCTCTCAGCTACATTTTACTCATGTCACTCATCTGCTGTTTACTCTGCTCCTTGCTCTTCACTGGCCATCGAAACTCAGTCTCCTGCATCCTGCAACAAATTACATTTGGAATTGTATTAACTGTAGCTACTTCTACTGTGTTGGGCAAAACAATCACAGTGCTTCTGGCTTTCAAAGTCACAGCTCCTGCAAGAAGGATGAGGTACATCCTGGTTTCAGGAACACTTAACTACATAATTCCCCTCTGTACACTCATCCAAATTTTTCTCTGTTCAGTTTGGCTAGGAGCTTCTCTTCCCTTTGTTGATATTCGTACAGACTCTGAGCATGGCCACATCATCATTGTCTTCCAGAAGGGTTCTGTTATAGCAATTTACTGTGTCCTAGGATACTTAGGCTTCCTGGCTCTAGGAAACTACACGATGGCTTTCTTGGCTAGGAACCTCCCTGACACATTCAATGAATCTAAGTTCTTGACATTCAGCAGGTGTTTAGCCCTGTTTGGATCACTTTCCTCCCTGTCTACCATAGCACCAAGGGCAAGGTCATGGTGGCTGTGGAGATTTTTTCCATCTTGTCTTCCAGTGTAGGGATGCTGAGGTGCATCTTTGTTCCCAAGTGTTACACAATTGTATTCAGGCCACACACGATTTCTCTTCCAAAGATCAGGGAAAAATCATCTTTTTAAAGGCATATGTCAATATTCCATTTTTGAAATTAATTTATTTCTTCACTTTACATCCTGTTTGAGACCCAGTATCTTCTCTCCTTTCATTCCTACCCTTCCTCCCTCTCTTCCATCACCTCTCTCCAATTCATCAAATAAGTGAATATCCCCTTCTCATCCACCTAGCTCACCAAGTTGCATCAGGACTGAGCATGTCCTTTTCACCTAGGACATAGGAATACAGTTCCACGAAGAGGAATTGATCAAAAGCCTGGCAACAGAATCCATGTCAGGGACAGCTCCCAGGCCTGTAACTAGAGGACCTACATGAATCATGTGTTTACCATCATCTACATCTGTGTAGGAGACCTAGCTCAAGTTTATACATAGTCCATGGTTGTTCCTTCAGTCTCACTAAGCCCCTCTGTGCCCTGGTGAGCTGTTTTTGTTGATCTTCCAAACACACACACAGAGAGAGAGAGAGAGAGAGAGAGAGAGAGAGAGAGAGAGAGAGGACCTCTACTGAAATAAAAATAACAGGAACTAGCAATCTTTAGTCATTAATATCTCTTAACCTCGATAAACACAATTCCCAATAAAACGACATGGTGTGTGTTTTACTTCAAATGTGGGCTCTACCTAAACAGTAACATGTGGAATCCAATGCTAGATGGGGACCATGATCTTCAGGAGACACAGAGGCCAAACGTTAACATGCCAGCAGGCTCCAGAAAAATGGTTGTTTCTAACGGGGGTAAAGGTTCAACTTCCAATGTGAATTCACTACATAAATCTGCATAAGAGAATGGCAATCGCAAACGGAGTTTTCAATAGCTTTTTCTCAAATCAAGTTGATTCTACAGCCACAGATTGTCATCACAGGGAGACCTTGCTCTTTTCAGTGTTTTACATGCCTTATGCCAGACTTGTTTTTTTTTTAATCGCATTTGTTTTTCTTCAGTGTGAGTTTCAAAAGCTTACTTGTTCAAAAGATTCTCTATGTATATGTATGTATTTTGTTGTAAGATGAAACAATTTTACAAAGAATAAAGGCAAAGGTGGCAGTTCTAGGAGTTAAAGAAATGACACAAGCCAAGAAAAGGGATGCTTAAACAGTATGCTTCATGTAGGAAACACACATCAGCAACAAAGATAGACATTATCTAAGAGTAAAGGGCTGGAAAAAAGGTTTTCCAAGTAAATGTACCCAAGAATCAAGCAGAAGTATAAACTTAATATCTAACAAAATAGAATTTCAACCAAAATAAATTAAAAAATGGTATAGGCCACTTCATACTCAAGAACAACAATGACAACAAAAACAAGAGCAACAAACCAAAAGGAGGACAACTCATATTATCAAGATAATTGCCATAAGTACAAGGGCACCAACACTTGTAAAAGAAACATTTCTAAAACTTAAATCTTACTTTCTGATTCCCCACACATTAATAGTGGGAGACATCAACACCCTATTCTCACCAAAAGACAGGATATTGAGACAGAAACCAAAGAAAAATAATAAAAAAACAGATATAATGAGTCAAATGAATGCAACAGATATCTACAGAGATTTTCTTTAAAATACAAAAAGAATGTAACTTCTTCTCAGAACCTCACAGAAGCTTCTCCAGAATTGAAAATGTAGTCAGTCACAAAGATAGCCTCATGGGAATTGACATAACACCTTGTATTTTATCAGACCAACATCAATTAAAGTTGGATTTAAAGAACAAAAAGCCTACAACTTCAGGAAAACAGAAGAAATCCCTTGCTGCTCCTGCAGACTAGCTCTGGGAAAGGCAAACAGAGAAGAGATGTGGATCTTTGGTAGGGAGACTTGAGGAAGCAGTGAATGATGGATAATGGAAACTAATAATTAATTGAACAACTGCCTAGAGGAACCAGTTGTTGAGGAGAGGTTGAGAGACAGAGAAAAAAGAAATAATCAACGACTCAGGAATAGGTTCTTGGTCTAATATTGGAGTCAGGTATGAGTTTCATCGTGTTGAATAAGATGTAAATCTAATCACATAGAAGTTATTTACTCCCATGATATTTGTCTTTGTTTCCTTTTTGTCAAACTGACAAAAATGCAATTCGGTGGGGAAAACGTTTATTTGCACTCCAGGTTACAGTCCATCATAAAAACCAAAAAAGAAACAAACAAACAAGACAAGAAAAGAGCTCATGGCAGGAACCTGGAGAGGGGAACTGAAGAAGAGAACATGGCAGTAAAATGTTTATTGCCTAGCTTCTCAGTTATGTCTCTGTTAGAGTTATTATACAACCCAGGACAAAGCAGCTATGTGTGGAGCTGTAGCCAAGTGATCTGAATTGGGACCTCCCACATTCATCTGTCTTCAAAAGAATTCTCCATATACTGGTCTATAGGTCAATATGATGGAAGAAATTTCTCAATCGATATCTTCTCTTCTCAAATATGTCTAGGTTTGTGTCCATTTGGTAAAAACACAGCTAGAACAATTTTACTTTTATTTTTCAACTTGACACAAAATATACCACTATTAAACAATATCATTTTCTTTCTTGTATGCTACTAAAATTTCATGTTAATATAAATAATATGTAATTAAACAGCTAACTGAAGTAAATCACACTCTTTAAAAATTAAAACAACCAAAAAGTTCAGTCTTATAAAAATATCTGAAGAGTTTCTGACAATGCAGAGTGTTGTAACTCTAGAGTTTATAATATTGCAGGATATTTGATTTCAATGTGATCCATGAGATTTTGAACTTTAAAAATCTGCCATTGATCCCATTGTAATCTCTGAGATTGAACTGTGAATCCCTGTTTCTTGTTGCGTGCCCTAACACATTTTTAATCAAAGAACTTTCTATTTATTGTAAACAGGTGATTAAGGTATGGTTCAGCCAGCCTTATGTGCACCTTTATTCCAAGAGCTATCTGCACACAGGATTTAATAAAGTTAACCCTACCTAAAGAGGCAGAGCAAGAAATGAGCTGACAGGCATTAAAGAGGAGGAGGAACTTTGAATTGAGGGATATTTAAGACAACATGCAGAAGTAGAAGGGAGTCTTTGGTGCTTTTGGCTCTCAGGCTTTACTTTTGGGATTTTAGCTTTAGCTCTTTAGCTATTTGGCTCTTAGCTCTCGAGCTCTTTAGCTCTTCACCTTCTTGGCCTTTAGATTTCTGGGCATCGATCTAGCAAGAGTTTGGCCTTGGGGTCTTTGGATTTTTTTCTTGAGTTCTCAGCTGAGCTAGTGAGCCTCTGGGCCTTTTCCAACATGACATGAGCTCAGTAGGAAATTCAGCTAGGTGCTTTCTCTGACTCTCTAAGCTAGCATGTTTTTCCCATCTGGCTCCTGATTCTTTATTGGTAAAATAGAATGATCTGGGATTTTATATAAAAGGAACACTGTAAAAAGTAACACGAGGAATATACTTCTTGTTGCAAGAAAGAAAAACCAGGAAATAGCCAAAATTTAAACAAAGTACAAAAGTGCTCCCAATAGTATGTGATGCACCAGCTCAGTGTTCCTCATCTGAGATTCACTCACAATCTCCTGTGCTACAGTTGCCTTGGTCAGCTGCATCTCTTTGGCTTTGCCTCATGCAACCCACACAACTTGACTTCTACATTAAGCCTTCCTAAAAGAAATTTGGAAATATTCTTTTACTTTCTATTCTGGAATAGTTTGAGGAGAGTTAGTGATAGTTGTATTTGAACATATAGTAGATCCATGTACTTTAACCACCTGGTCCAAAAGTATTTGTACCTTTCACATATAGAGAAAGCAGAAGATGTAACTTAGGACTCCTTTGTTCTTTATACAGTATGCTCATAGCAATCCAAAACGACTTCAGGCAGTGGTCCTCAGCTTCACTTGGAATAGCATATAGGCTTAGATTCTGCATTTTCTCCTAAGAACCAGGAAATAACATACCATGAGCAAGTTAGAATAATGTTTGACTAAACTCCTCAAACAATATTTCATATGAGTGTTGACAAAGTATTTACAAAATTTGCTATTTTGCTTACTTTATTTATGAAAATTCATGTGAAACTTAAGGATATACAGGAAGTCTAGATAGGTTCAATAATGTAGTTAGTCTCACTGCATAATCCTGGCTCACTGGGACCTTTGAATGCAAACTAGGGTAACTTTGAATTCACACATATTCATCTGCCTCTGCCTCTCAAATACTAGAATGTCAAGCATGATCGACCACACTTGTTCATGAGAATACTTGGAATATCAAAAAATGTACAATTAATATGTGATTAATAATTTAAAATGAGGATGAATATTATATGTTGTAATTTCACCACTGTACATCTATGCATATGGCAAATTATCAACTGTCAACCCTTGGCTAGATACAGATGTTCTAACGAATAGTATATTTAAATGGTACCTTCATTTTAATGAACATATATAAGTACTACTGAGAAATCTGACACTATGAAACTTTAAGAAGTGAGCAGGATTAAGTCAAGATAAAACTAGTATAAGGTGCCATTATCAGAAAATATAGTTTTGAGAGCGATCTTGTAAAGTTATCTTAAGAGGTATCAACAATAACAGAAGATACAACACAGATTTGTTGTTAGTAGGCAAATATGGAGAAAAGGGAAACAATCTGATGTGTGGGTTTCTTAGTATTTCCTGCATCATATAATTTCTAGTCAATTGCAGAAGAAATGTAATATACTATGCAGTTTTTCAATTCATGAAAGTAATGTACTATTAACTTTGATATTTACTTAATCTTCTGATTTTGAGGAAAATCAAATCCCTAGAGCTCTCAATTATCCTTTAAAATTATGTATTCACTTTACCTCTACAGTCAAAGCCCCCTCCTTTCTCTCTCCCAGTTCCACCATCCCTTCCTTCTCCTCCTCTATTTCTCAAAAAATGGGAACCTTCCTACTGGTGCCAGTTCATCAAGATGCATCAGAACTGATATTGTCCTCTTTCTCTGTGGCCTGGCAAGGTAATTCTGACAGGGGGAAGTGATAAAAAACAGGCAACAGAGTCCATGTCAGAGCAATCCCCTGCTCTCTTTACTACAGGAACCATATGAAGCCTGAGCAACCCATTGGCTACATCGGTATAGAGGACTTAGGTCCAGTCCATGCATGGTCTTTTGTTAGTGCCGAATCTGAGTTATTCTTAAAGGAGTTTGCTTAACTATAATTTATATACTTTTTAATAATGGTTTGTGGGGACACATGACATGAAATTAGAAAAAGAAAAAGTATTGATAGATTTTGCATTAGTGAAAATCCATGTCATTTTATACTTCAACATAAAATATCAGAATTAAAATAATTCATAAAGATACATTTTATGTATTCTCTACCTACCAAAATATTCATTTTCTACCATACCAGTTACGCCAAAAAACAGCCATCACAATATTCTTATAAAATAGTGTAATGGAAGATGAGGCTATCCTTACAGACATGATCTTTTGTAGTCATAATATTAAGATAAATATGCTTATGCAGCTGTATTTAGAGTGTGAAGAAATTTCCCTGCAGAATGAACAGCACTTCCTTCAAAAATACACACATATTCTATTAATCTTATGTAAAATATATAGTAAAAGAAATGTGTGTCCTCAATGAAGCCCGTTCTCTATAAAAATATATTTTGACAATGTATTGCATGGATCAAACGTGGTAATTAATCTTTCATTGAAAATATAATATTTCCCTAGTCATAAATTTGTTTTGGTTTTATTTCTGTCTTGGTAACATGTGAAACCTTCCTATAAAACTCTCTATCTTGACCTTACTGGGAAAAGCCAGACATGTAAATCCTATGTAACTGTAAGTTTGTTCTTTCCAGGTATAGACTGTAAGAAACTGAAGAGGAACTCATGCTAATGCACACTGATACCTGAGCTATTCATATGGCAGAACAGATGCATAGACAAGGAACAGGACAGCATCTCTTATGAAGTGGGTCGGTCTCCTCTGAGCATGTAAGTTGTAAAAGTCTGCTAGACTGTAAGAGACTATGCAGCAATTCCTGCCAAAGTAAAAATTGATCCCTGAAGCTGAACAAGTTTCCTATTAAACATTTCATTTGGAAGGCAAATTTGGAATTTTCATGCCAATAGAATATTTGTTCATTTAAGGATAACTATCTTAAGATATTCTTAATGTCAAATGACATTTCACACTTAACTATCTTTTCCTCAATGACCTCTTTTGACCTAATGGCTTATTATACAAAGAAGTTTCAGCAAAGACACAGTTAATGCTACTTTGGCAATATTGAATCCTCACCTCTATGTTTATTTTAGAAATTTACATTATATATCTATATGTATTTTCTTTTTCTTTATTTGTATTCAGAGTTGAGAGGAAGCTACATTTGTTTGTTTCATGGCCCTGAATATGTGAAAAATTATATATATAGGAATTGCTGCCTCCCATTGGATACACCAGATTGATATTTTAACGTTATATATATATATAATATTATATAATATATATAAATATTTAATATATATTAAAGCATGACAGCAACACGGAAGATCTAGTACGTCTATCCCTAGAGAACACGAAAAAGAAAAAATACCTGTCTAGGGGGAAAACCAGGAGCACCTGTGGCTGTTGCTGCTAAAAGAGGCTTCAAAGTGTTGGTGCTATGAATTGTTTTTATGGAGACTATAGAGGCTTTTCTCGCTGTTGCTTGTTCTAATTACACATCAATCCAGCGATATGCTAACAATATTAGCAAATAATTTTTCCTCTTATCCTTTACATTAAAAATAAAAAATTTTCTCATTGATAGTCCCAGATTTTTCTATTATTGTTATTATTATTATTATTATTATTATTATTATTATTATTATTATTATTATTATTATTACTAAAATCTCAATTTCCTTTAAAAATTGTGTTTTTGTACAATACAGCAAAAAGTTAAATATAACAGTATAAATATGCTTGGATGGACTTAAAAATAAAAATAAATTAAAATTTAAAAATTTAAAAAAGCCATGCATTGTGGCATATGCCTTTAATCACAGCACTTGCGAGGCAGAGGCAAGTGGATTGCTGTGGGTCAGAGGCCAGACTAGTCTACAAAACGAGTTCAGGACAACCAAGGCTAAACAGAGAAACCTGTAAAAAAATATTTCTTCCATGTAATGCAGTGCAATCATAAATTGAATGTCTCTCAAATTCCCTTGAGAGACAGGAGTGGTTAATCTTGAAATGCAATAAATAAAAATTGAATTTATGTGAAATTTTTACCTATTACTTTTGGTTAGCCTAAAAATGTGCTATATCAGTCTGTCTAAACATCGTAAAAACTAGAGCTTTCCAGCAGGTTCTTCCTCCATGATAATGTTATGCTTTGATAGTGTACAATTTTGTTTCCATTACAGTATCTGCTGAATCTACACTTTTATGGGAAAACTCAATTATTTTCTCTTTCAGAATTGTCTGTAATTATTTATCAGCTGCTTCAGAATATTCTGTTGCCTAATAGAAACATCTTCTTCAGCTAAAAAATAAATCTGTTAAAATTTAAAGATGCCCAATCTTCAGCTAATATAGACTTAGGTTTAAATGTTTAAAGTTGATGAACACTTTTGATTTAATTGGTTTTGTGTTTTTTGCCTGTTTTTTCATTTCTTATAGTTGTCCTTAGTCTGATATATAATCATACTCTGGCAAAGGGGCAGTTAAGAGTCATGAAAGCCGACTTCTATTATTGTACACAGTACAAAGATATTATTTTATACAGTATTCCAAGCTTATAGTAATGAATGGATTTGACATCTGAAACTACAGCAGTTTGTGTTGGGACTTTCTTTTCTGTGCTCAGAGTGCATAATTCATTTTCCTAAGTAGTCAGCTATAGAGCATAGTCCCAGGCCTAGGATGAGGTCCTGGTGACTCCAGGAAAATGCCATTGGGTCACATCTGGAAACTGTCTTTGTTAAATAGCTCTTATAAATTTTATTTCTAGGACTTTCATTACAATTGATTACTAACAATACTTATACTAGCACATTATTTGAGAAATTTTAATATTAACCACATTACTAAATTATCTACTACCTAATGGCTCAATATATTGTGGAATAGCATCAACTATTTCCTTGATAAAATTTAAAAAATAAAAGTGGGTATTATTTATACTTATCTAAATCATTACTTACTATTTAGCTATGCTAACTTTAAATAAAAAATTAATTTACAAGATAATAATTTTTTTCTTGTTCCCGAACATTTTGCCTTAAAGGAGACACATCCCAAAGTTTATGTGGTTGTTCGAATAAAAATGGCTCCCATACATTCATAGGGTGTCACATATTTGAAAGGAATACTACATATAGCTTTGTTGGAGTAGATGTGGCCTTGTTGGAGGAAGTGTGCCACTGGGGGGTTGAAGTTTGAGGTTTAAAAGCTCAAACCAGGCCCAGGGTTACTCTCTCTTCCTGCTGCCTTCAGGTACAGATGTAGAACTATTAGCTTCTTTTCTAGCAACATGTCTACCTGCAGACCACCATGATTTCTGCTGTGATGATAAAGGACCTTAACTGAGACCCTTAGCAGTGCTAGATATGGAGCCTAAAGTACCACCCTGCAGATCAGCTAGCACTTCTAGTGGAGGTATCGGGACACCAAAGCCCCCATGAAACTTTGTAATTCCCTACAAGATGTATAAGGATAAAGATGGAACAGAGATCGAGGGAATGGCCAAGTAATGATTGTCCCAAATTGGGTCCACCCGATGGAAGAAAGACAATCCCTGACACTATTAATGATATTCTACTATGCTTCCAGATATGAGGCTAACATAAATGTCTTTTGAGAGACTTCATCCAACAGCTGATGCAAACAAATGTAGAGACCCACAGCCAAATAATAGGTGGAGCTCAGGGAGTTTTGGGGAAGAAAGGCAGGAAAAAGTGCGTAAGCCACAAGATCTACAGAGGAATATAATGTAGGCCTTGGTGGGGGGCTCACAGAGACTAAACAACCAACTGAAGAGAATTCATGGGCTGGACCTAGGCAACCTAGACATGTATATCAGATATGTAGTTTGGTCTTCATGTGGGCTCCTAACAATTGGAGAGTGGGCTGTCCCTCACTCTGGTGCCTACCTTTGGATCCCTTTCCCATAACTGATCTGTCTTGTCTGGCCTTAGTTGGAGAAGAACTGTTTAGTCCTGCTGTGATTTGATGTGGGAGGTTGTGTTGATATCCTTCATTGTGCTCTGTAATAAAGACTGCCCATCTTCATCATTAAGAAATGCAGATAAGGTGGGATACTGAAGATTATGACTTAAAAAGGAGCTAGAGTAGTTGGAGGGTTCAGTCAAAGAAAATAATGAATTAAAATGAAAGTATCACGGATGGAACTAGAAAAGATCCTCCTCAGTGAGCTAACCCAAATCCAAAAAACCAAACATGGTGTGTACTCACTTATAAGTTGATATTATCAGTAAAGTAAAAACAATCATGCTACAATTCACAGACCCTGAGAAGATAAGTAACAATGAAGTCTTAAAAGGGAAACACTAGACTCTCACCATGAAGGAGAAATAGAATAGATATCAGGGGTTGATAAGGGGAGGGATCTGGATGGGGAATGATTGGAACAGAAGGGCCAATGGATCAGTTTAGGGGAGGGTGAAAAGAGAGAGTCCTGGGAGAGGCAACAGGAATGCTGGAACGGGGTGAAGGCATTTATGGAATGAGCTAGAAACCTAGTGTATTGAAAACTCACATGAATCTCTGAGGGTGACCCCAGCTACTATTCCTAGCAATAGAGCATATAAAGCATCAACTGGCTATCTCCTGTAACCCAAGAAGACTTCCAATGGAGGGACTGGGGCCTGCTATTTGTCGTGCCAAGAAGATATGCTAGGGTAAAGGTGGCACAGAAATTTTGGAAGTGGCTAACCAATGCCTAGTACAGCCTGGGACCTACGCCATGAGAGTGAGCCCACCCCTGACACTGCCTGGAGAGCTGGGAGCCAGAGGCTGGATAGCCTAGAGACTTATGATAGAGCCAAATATGAATGGGAAAAAAGTCAATGAAATTATTCTTAATGATAATCTTTTATACACATAGATCAGAGAGGGTTCATCTAGAAATTGATGGAAACATATGCAGAGATTCACAAGCAAATACTAGGCAGAGCTTGGGGAATCCTGAGAAAGAGGGGCATGAAGGATTATAGAAGCCAGAAGGGTCATGGACACCACAAAAAAACCCACAGAATCCACTGACCTGGACTCAAAGGGGATCCCAGAGACTGAACCGCCAACAAGGGATCTTCAGTCTCCCTTTATAGGCCCTCTACATGTTTCAGTTGTGTAGCTTGGTCTCCTTGTAGGACTCCGAAGAATGGGAGCAGCAACTGTTTCCTGCCTTGGGACACTTTCCTCTTACTGAGTTGCCTTGTCTAGTCTTAATAGAAGTGGTTTCTAGTCTCACTGCAACTTTCTATCCTTGGGACACACGCCCTTTGTGAAGTGAAATGGAGGAGGTGTGGATGTGGGTGGCAAAGGGAAGTTGGAGAAGGACTTGGAAGAGAAGAGGAATCATGGTTGGGATGTATATAATAAATAAATAAAATTTAGAAGATCTCTATGCAAGTAGCATCATTTAATGGTAGCAGTGAAATAACAGCAGTGAATGTACACATGCCTATATAGGAATGTGAAGACCTGAAATTAAGATGCTCATCAATCACTCTCTGCTTTAGCAAGCATAGACTCTCAATGTAACCTAAGCTCACCAATTCAGGTAGTCAAGCTGGCTAACTTTCTTCAAGACACTCTGTTCTGCCTCAGTAGTTTTGAGATTACAGGTGGGTTTTTGAGTGAATTCTTCACATCAGAATCCAGCGTATTTGGACAGCAGGGGATGATTTACTGACTTAACTACCTCCTTATTCCCTCAGATTTAATAATTTAATGTTTTAAAAATTATAATTTAAATGAACTCCTGCAAGGGTAATAAAGAAAAATGATCTTGATCCCCCAGTTACTGGACACACACACACACACACACACACACACACACACACACACAGGCACACACGCGCACGTGCACATATGCAAACATGAGTGCATACAGACACATACACACATGCATGTACACTCCCAGACTCAGGCAGAGAGACACAAACCCATGCACAGACACTGGCACAAACACACACACACACAGACACACACCACTCACACAGGAGAAAATGTTGCAGGAAATATTTTTTCTAAGAATGTTTTGCCTTCATTTATGCTTAAGAACATGTGATTGTAGTCGCTACAGTAGCCAGAAAAGTTTTGAATGCCATGGAACTTGAGTCACAGATGGTTATGAGCCAGTATATGAGCAATGGGAGTCAAAATCCAGGTCTGTGCAGAGAGAGCAACCAGTGCTTTTAACCACTGAGTCTCCTCTTGAAGTGAGATGTAAAGTGAAGCCTTTGTGTCTGGTTTTGAGTGAAATGCTTCATCCCAGGATTTGCTGTGCTGAGAAATTATTTAGAGACTCCTTGAACCTTGAAAAATGTTGTCTCCATGGAAAGTCTGCACTTGATGTAATGTGAGAGCTTACAGCTGCACAAACCTTGGTCCTAAGACACTCCTGGTAAACTTGGTATTTTTATTTATCATTATGATTAGCCATGGTCAAATGGGAATGAGAGTTGTGTGAGTTGTCTGCTCTCTCAGGCAGCAAGGGCAAGATAACCTTGGTAGTTGGAATCTTTCCCAGTCTCAATTAATTTTGTCTAATGATTGAATAAAACTAATTTGAATGAGCTAGTCAAGGTCAGTCTTTTTTTACTCCAAGGCTGAAACCCTGTGCTCCTTTGGAAAATAAAGGTTTATCATCTTGGTGTGCTACATTACATTCTCAACTTTAGAAAAACATATTTTCAAAAAGGGTAGCTGAGCATACAGCTATCTGTTGAGACTTCAAAGCAGGGAGAAGCAAAATGTTCTGCGGTATTTTTAAATGTTTTTGTTTTGAGGTGCTATGGGATTGATCCCATGGATCTGCTTGGCCCAATGCGCAAGCCTTCAGCTTTGATAGAGGATTTCCATAATGTCCAAGTGCTGAGATTTCAGGTGTGTAGAACCAAGACTGGCTAGTGAAATTTTAAATGATGACATGAATCAATGGCTTCACCTTCTAATATTATATCTTTATAGAATTTACAAACCACAACAAAAACTCATGTTTGAAAACAATGCAGAGTGTTCTTAGTCACTGCACCCCTGGTTATTGTGAATGTGAACCAACAAAACTCAACAAATAGTGTATGAGTATTTGCAAAGCATGAATTAAATGACATATATCCATTTGATCAAAAATAATACTTTAAGTGAAGGCTTTCATGGGACATGCCCCTTGGGCTAGTATGCAGTTATAAGTGAGTATATACCATTTGAGTCTTTCTGCTTCTGGGTTAACTCACTCATTATGATAATTTCTTGCTCAATCTATTTGTCCACAAATTTTGGAAATTCCTTGTTTTTAATAGCTGAGTAGTATTCCATAGTGTATACATACCACAGTTTCTTTATCCATTCTTCTACTGGGGTATGACTTTCACAAATATTCTGGTGCCCCATAATTAACCATGTCCCCTTAAGGGGGAGACCTGGTGGCACTCAGAGAAAGGATAGCAGGTTACTAAGAAGAGACTTGATACGCTATGAGCATGTACAGGGGGAGGAAATCCCCTCAGAAACAGTCATAGAGGAGGGGAATAAGGGGAAATGAGAGGGAGGGAAGAATGGGAGGACAAGGTATGAGATAATCATTGAGATGTAAGCAGAATAAGTTAATAAAAAATTTTAAAAATACAGCACTCAGGCAAAGGAGCACATTAAAACAGAACTAAAAATTAAGCTGTTTTAGTGTTAGAAATGAGTCTGAGCATCTCATGAAAATGGCAAGGCAAAAATTCTACTTCTGTGGAAGCAAGCCTAACTATGCCAAGTCCATCACATAAGCACATCCAGCAAGGGGCCCATGAGGACTATGTTTATAAAGAAAAAGGGGCTGGTATTTGAATGGTCACCCCAGACACTTATTACAGTTGCTAAGTAAAAATAATTCAGTTTACAACTAGAACATATTTTTTGAGCACCAAAACAAAACCTCCAGTCCAGGGGATCTATTGGTCTCTTCTGGCTTCTATGAACACTGCATGTAGATGGACCACAGACTAACATAGGGACAAAACACCCACTCACAAAATTAAAACAAATACATCTTCTTTGAAAGTGTTGAGTGGAACCATTTTTGTTGATGTTATCCCTCCCTGTATCACACCTAGTAAAAGAGAAAAAAGATAGTTTCCTTTACCTAGCTTTAAGAGTTGACATCTGAGATCAACACAATGTTGCCATGGTTTTAAAGTGACTACCTAAATTAAGCTTGCTCACTGCACATCAGTTTTTACTGTTACTAATGCTTTGTTCTGCGGTCCTGGGAGTCAACCCCAATTTCATACATGCTTGGCAAGTGCTTTGTAACCCAGCTACATCACTAGTCCTGCTAGCTATCCTTGAAGCCTTTGCCTGTGTCCTGTGATGTACAGTGGAAGCACCAGGCTCACTGGAATCAGGAGGAACCGGAGAACACACAGAGAACGCAGACCATTCTTCTCTGTACAATCGCTACAGAGTAGAAATTTGGAAAGCTTCCAGTAGGAAGGAATGGAGCATAGATTTGAAGATACAAATTCCTGTTCTCCAAGAAGAGAATGGTGTGGTAGTGGGGAACTGGGAGTGATGTCTCAGTGGATAAGAGAACTTATTGTTCTTCCAAAAAAGTTGGGTTCAGTTCCAAGCACCCTCATACTGGTTCACATATTCTGGTAACCTCAGTTTCCTGGATCCAGTGCCCTCTTGTGGCCTCCAGGTAAACCATGTATGCATGTCATGCACAAACAGATATAAAGACAAAGCACCCATAAGTTTGTTTAATAAAGAAGGGAATGGGGAGAATGATTGTGGCGGGTGTAGGAACAGAAAGCACAAGGAACTTGAGACATTTAAACCAACTTATTCCCATCTACCTACCCCTCTCTCCCAATCTGGTCTCTCATTCTTTAAAATAACCAGACAGCCTGGGCTGAGGAGTTGGCTCCAAGGTTACAAAACTCAAAGGGGATCTGGAATAAGGACCCAACACTCCATGCAGGCACAGCAGCCTGCCTGTAACTCAGAGAAAGAGGATCCCAAAGCAAACCGATTTGCAAGACTCTCTGCTTCTGTAAGCTCTGGTTTCATTTAAATGCCTTGTGAGAATGGTGCTCCATAGGCTCATATATTTGAACGTTTGTTTTCCTGGAGTGAGCACTGTCTTAGAAGGATTAGAAAGTGTGGGTTATTGGAGAAGATGTGTCACAGAGGATGGGCTTTGAGATTTCAGAGGATCACACTGTTCCCAGTTTGTTCTTTTTCTGTCTTGTGCCTATGAGGAAAATGTTAGCTATCAGATACAGTTACATTGTCATCCTTGCTTGCCTGCTGCCATGCTCTCTAACATGACTCTAACCCCTTCAAATTAAATGCTTTCTCATAGAGTTGTCTTTGCCAGGGTGTCTTGTCATGGTAATAAAAAGTAACTAAGACAGAGCCTCTATCAGTGAATGTATAATAAGGAACAATGTTAGACTTCTACTCACACAAGAATACATGTACACACATACCCAATCAAATATATGCACATACATAGGTGAAACTATATACACACATGAATGCACAGAACAACACCCAGAAACCCAAGTTGCCTTTCCACCTTCTGATTCCTATTTTCACTGGGCACATGGATGTCTATGCATGGGTAGTAGATACCAGTTGTGAGGGAGGGGATGTGGAATAAAAGAACTGGGCAGAAGCCAGACCTACCTCTCCATCTTTGGCTTTATGGTCTTAATCAACTGTGAACCCTGGGGCAGTGTGCACCCCTTCTGACCACACCCTGGCCTTGCACTGTGAAGTCAAGGCAGGCAGTGTGATCTCACAGATATCCTGGTGTACCTCTCTCCCACTTTGCTCCTCTTGGTCCTGGCTGGGCCTCTTCTTCCTGTTCCCTGATAAAGTTGTCAACTTCACTAATTAGCCTCACCAAAGGCACATGCAAAGATGGATTAAAATGGTCCCAAGTGCTGGGATCTCCACAGGTCCTTTGATCTGAACTCTCACCCAACCTCAGTGAAGAAGAATTTGCTACAGGAACTCTGTGCCCTGGTTGGTAACAAGATACCATCAAAGATGTGTGGTGTTGTCATCGACCTGGGTACTTGCATCTGTAAGATAGGCCTTGCTGGACAGACTAAACCGACCTACATTGTGGTCAATGTTGTGGGCTTCCAGTGCAAGAAACAAACCACCATAGGACAGTCCAAAGAGGAAACATTTAATGGTGAGGCAGCCCATGCTTTCCCAGAGTTAACCCTTATGCGATCAGTTCGTAATGGGATTGTGGTGGACTGGGAAGCTGCTGATCTCATTTGTTGCCACATTCTAGAAAATGACCTCCATGTGGCCAACTAGGACCATCCTCTGCTGTTCACGGATCCACCCTTTTAACCCTGTGTGTAACCGTGATAAGCTGGTGGAAATGGCTTTCGAGTCTCTGCACTCCCCTGCTATGTATGTTGCCTCCCAATCTATGCTGTCAGTCTATGCTAACGGGTGCATTAATGGTCTGGTGGCAGACATTGGCCATGGGGTCAGATACACAGTTCCAGTCTTTCAAGGCTACAATCTATCCAGTGGCATCCAGGGCCTGGACATAGCTGGCCACTACTTGATTACCTTCTTGACAAAAAAAATCTTGAGATCTAGCTTCCTGCTTAAGAAGGAAGACATGGACATGATGGAGAGCATTAAGGACCAATTCTGCTATGTGACCTCTGATTTCCAGAAGGAGCAAGGGCACCCTGATACCCAATTCCAGCGATGCCTGAAGCTGCCAGATGGACAGATGGTCACAGCGGGGAAGGAGCTCTTCCAGTGTCCTGAGCTATTATGCTATCCCCCAGAGACCTCGGGACCTTCATCCTTGGGCCTCCACAGCATGGTGGAACAGAGCCTATGCTCCATGCCTCAGGAGTTGGGAACCGACATAGAACAAAATGTGCTGTTATGTGAAGGCTCCTCTTTGTTCACTGGATTTGAAAGTCGTTTCAAGGCAGAGCTGCAGCTCTGTCTTCATCCAGAGGTCCATGTTGTTGTGTCGGCTCAGCCTAATGGGAACTTCTTAAGGTGGATTGGTGGTGTATTCTGGCCTTGTTGTGTGCTTTCCAGTCCCACTGAATCCTGAGGGAGTAGTATGATGAGCAAGGTCCTGATATAGTGGACCACAAGTGCTCTTGATTCAGCACAGGGTGGGGAGGTATGTGGGAATAAAGTTTCTGTAGGGAGCCAGTTCTATCTTAACAAATGCTCCATTCTCCTCCATCCCACCCAGGATCGCATATACAAACTCACTTGAAGACCAAGGCCACTGGGACTTGAATGTCATACCTTCCTCTATGAAATCTGACCTAAAGCACCACTCATAAAACCACTTTCTAGACACCCTAATCCTCATTCATTCTTCACAACAATCCCTAACACAATACTTTTCTCTACTCTCACCAAACCACCCTCATGGCATCATTCCCTCACTTGCCCTCCCAAGGCATCCTCAAGTTTGGAGAGATAAACACCTGCAGACTGTAGCATTTGATACTAATTATCGTTCCCTTTCCTCTCCCTCCCTCCCTTTTTTTCATCTTTCCTTCCTTACTTCCTTTTTTTGAGACAGGGTTTCTCTGTGGAGCCATGGCTGTCCTGGACTCACTATGCAGACCAGGCTGGCCTTGAGTTTGTAGAGTCTGCCTGCTTCTGCCTCCTCAGTGCTGGGGTTATAGGCATGTGCCACCGCATTGGCTGTTTTAGTTTTCTTAACTGTCCTTCTGACTGGTATTTGACGCAAACAAAATGATTTGCATTACATATATTGAGAACTGTTAGTAATTTAGCCTGCTTAGGGACCAGAATATCTGACTTTTAAAGAAATTATTGTTTAGTCTTCTGAGTTCTTTATATTCAAGGCAGTATTCCTCTTTTAGATGTATAGGGTGCAAAAACTTTCTTTCATTCTGAGGAGGTACTTACTGACTTAATTTGCTTTTTAGCTATTTTGATATGCAAGAGACTTTTCAATTTCATTAAGCTTTAATTGATAGTTTTTGGCCTTATTTCCTTAATTACTGGAGTCCTGCTGAGCAAGTCTTCCCCTATGCCTATATTAAATATCTTTTGCTTTATTTATTTTTTATGAATGTGCTGCCTGCATATTTTGTGTCCATTACATATATATCTCATGCCCATGAATTTCAGGAGAGAGCATAAACTCCACAGGTATTAAATTTATCGATAGTTGCAAGCCACCATATGGATACTGAAAACTGATCTCAGTTCTTCAGCAAGAGCAACAATTGCTCTCAACCTGAGTTTTCTTTTATCAGGGTAAGGCTGTCAGCTCCCCAGTGAAGGTCTTTGGTGGCCTTTGGTGGTCAGAGTTAAAAAGCATCTAATTTAAATCTTGTAATATGCTTATTTAGTATTGTTGCTAGATTTATTTTAATTTATGTGTATGAGTGTTTTGCTTGCATAAATGTATGTACACCATGACAGTGGCTGGTGCCCATAAAAGATAGAAGAAGTAGTCAAATCCCCTGGAATTGGAGTTATGAGCCACTATGTGAGTGCTGAAAATTAATATCTGATCTTCTTAACAAATGCTCTTTATCTCTGAGCCTTTCTCTATGTGTCACCTCTTCTTTGGGACAAGTTTCACTGCTCAGACCTGGCTAACATGGAACTACCTTTGTAAATCAGGACGGTCATAAACTCACAAGAGATCTATGTTTATCCGCCTCTTGGCTGTTGGAAGTAAATGGTCCATTCTACCACATCTGATTCAGATTATTCAGTTTCAATCTTTTGTTAGACAGGCTGTCACAGAGATGGGGGTTATTTGCAGTGAAACACAATCTACCAGCTGTGAACTGGGCCAATGTATACATGAATTCACTGCAGCTGTGAGTGCATGCACACGACTTGCACAAGATACAACCAAAATGAGAATAGAAGAAAAAATCCTACCAGGGAAATAGAATAAGTTCACACATTAAACCAGGAATATTTTCAGCTAATATTATGTTCTAAGTATTAGACACAGGGATGTTTCTCAGTCACAACTGTCTTCTTAGAGGAGTATGAACAGAGGAAGAAATCAATACTCTAGATGAAGAAATGGAGCACCACAGGATATTGTTTTGTTGGAAGTACAGGACAGGGAAGAAAGTCATGTTTTATAACTCAAATAATATTTTCTCATGGTTAATGATGGATTGGATGTTAACAGATTCAGCAGACTCAGGAAATCTCTGCATTTTGCTTGATTATTGGTTCTCCCCTCAGTGCTGAGCACAGGCCCTGGTTGAGTAGTCTGTATCTGTATCATGGGTCATGCTGTGTATTCTCTCTGGATGCGGATGCTCTGCAAATGAGGCTGTTTCTCCCTGACTTGGATTTTGTATACAGAGTATACACATGAGTCCTGACTGTCATGGGTCCTTCCAGAACCCTAGCTCACATCTTTCTATGGCTCTTCTCAAACACACCACTGATAGCATTTTGAATGGTAGTCACACAAGTAGCTTGTTAATAGTGGTCTGGAAACCAACTGTGTCCAACACAGCTCCCTGCCAGGACCCTTAATGTTTGGGGATGTGGGTAGCATCATTATACCTAAGACTGAGATGTGCTCAGAACTTAATTTTGCAACTTGTGTTTATCACTTGGATTAAAGACCTGAAATGCAGACCAGTGAGGCAGAGAATATCCAGACTTTTACAGGGGAGTAGACCTTCCTGCAAAGAAAGAAATTGGGGATGAAAGAGTGAGTGTTCCAGTGAGCAACAATAATTAAACAATGTTACAATAATTTTGTTATAATAATAAGAACAATAAATAAAAATAACATACTAAGTGCCAATATTTCACAGAGGGTGACTGGTGCCGCATGCTGTGACTGCCAACATTATACAGGGAAGATTTTCAAACTGGGCTGCTTCTGACCTGATTTAAGATGCGTCTCTGCTATTTGCAAGTCTTTCATTTTTTACTTTTACACTACAACTAACTTTCTTTCCCTTCACTAGGAAACTTGTCTAGTAAGAGGGTGGCCTCTTAGTGTCTATGGCCCCTGCTACAAAGAGTTGTTTCTAGAGTCCCTCTCATATTTCTCTGGGAATGTAGCCTGGATTAGTTCTCCAGATTATCACAGAGATATCCCATCCCACAATTTATCTTCTCTTCAGACATTTTATCCTCCCACCCCCACTCTCCCAAGGTCTGGTCTCCACCTTTATATCTCTGTTTCCTTTTCTACCTTGTTTGCTTTCTTCAACCACTACCTTTGTCTATTTTATTTCCCCTTCTGGTAGAGATTTAAGCATCCTCACTTAGCTTCTCCTTGTTACTTATCTTCTTTTGGTCTATGCATTGTACTATGTTTCTTCAGTATGATATGGCTAAACTCCACTTATAAGTGAGTATATATACTGTGTATATCATTCTGGGTCTGGGTTACCTCACTCAAGATGACCTTTTCTGGATCCATCCATTTGCCTGAAATTTTCATGATTTCTTTTTTTTAAATAGCTGAGTAATATTCCATTGTGCAAATGTGCCACAATTTCTTCACCCATTCTTCAGTTGAGTGACATCTAGGTTGTTTCCACATTCTGGTTATTATAAATAAAGCTGCTATGATCATAGCTGTTCAAATGTCTTTATATGGTGGAGCATCTTTTTGGGTATATACTCAGGAGTGGTATAGTTGGGTCTTTGTGCCGTTTAGGTAGTAGGGTGACTGTGGCTTCAAAGAAGGAGTTTTAAACTTTGTAATTTAATTCTGGTTCTATTTTTGGAATAGTTTCAGGAGTATTGGTGCTAGCTCTTCTTTGAATGTCTGGTAGAATTTTACACTAAACAAATCTGGCTCTGGACATATTTTTTTTGTTTGGGAGATGTTGATGATAGTTTCTATTTCCTAGGAGGTCATAGGACAGTTTACAGTTTTTGCCCAGTCTTGATTTATCTTTAGCAAGTAAAATGTATTAAGAAAACCATGCATTTCTTCTATATTTTACAATTTTGTGAAATATAGTCTTTTGAAGTAAGACCTATTGATCTTTTTTTGATTTCCTGTGTCTGTTTATACGTCCCCTTTTACACTTCTGATTTTTATTAATTTGGAAACTCTCCATCTGCCTTTTAGTTAATTTGGCAAAGGGATTGTATAGCTTGTTGATTTTCTCAAAGAACCATCTCTTGGTTTCATTGATTATTTTTATTGTTCTTTTGGTTTCTAATTTATTGATTTCAGACCTGACTGTGATGATTTCATGTCATCTATTGCTCTTTGGTGTGTTTGTTTCTTTTTGCTCTAGAGGTTTCATATATGCTGTTAAATTGCTCATATGGGATAAATCCAATTTCTTCATGAAGGTGCTTAGTGCTATGACCTTTCGTCTTATCATGGCTTTCATTGTGCCCCACAAGTTTGGGTAAGTTGTGCCTTCATTTTCATTGAATTCACTAAATTTAATATCTTCCTTTATTCCTCCCAAATCCAGTGGCCACTGAGTAAGGAGTTGCTCATTTTCCATGAGTTTGTAGGCTTTCTGTTGTTTCTATTGTTACGTCTAGCTCTAATCCCTTGTGGTACGATAATACGAAAGTGGCATTTTAATCTTCTTGTATTTATTGAGGTTTGCTTTGTGACTGAGTTTTAGCAGCCATGCTGAAGAAACAGCAAAACAGTTCTAGAACTCATGGAATGTGACCCACTAGTTATCATACCCGATTTGGCTGTGTCTCTGTGAGGTGTACCCTCAATAACTATATGTCCTGTGGACTTCATGCTATTATGGAGCATAGCTCTGCTTTTTTACTTTGTTTTCCTCATATTCCTCCTAATATATGAATTGTGCGAGTACTATGACCCCTCACTGGCCAGTATCATTGGCCTATGCAATTCCAAAGCTTGATCTCTTTCTGGCATTGCTGCTGGAGAAAATATTAATGAGTCAACCTCAACCTTTCCAAATAACCTGCAGATGTTGATTGCTAAAAATGATCATTATCCTTAGAATTTGGAAAAATAGTTTGTTCAGCAAGTTTACATAAAGATGCTTTTGCTAGTGGCTCTTATATAGAAAGTCTTAGGGTAGTTTTCTTTCAACTCTTTTCCTGTTATCTTATGTAACAAAATGAAAGTTCGTAGAAGACATTTGTGTCCCTTGTAAAAGCTCAGTAGTTGAATCTCATGCTGCTATGGGTGATGGCTTTTCATCCTAATGATCTAACTCCTACATGATGTCTTTGAGAAGGTAACCAACAACTAGAAGATGTCTACTGATATCCATGCACTCAAAGTAATTAAAGAAAGTTTAGTAAAATCTTCTCTACCCAGCACACAAATGGCAGGTACCAATCATTTTACTGGAAGATATTTGGATTGGAATCTGTTTTCTACTCTCTCTGATCACTTAAAGCATAATATAAATCATTCTTCTACAGGAAATGAAAATTAAAAAATGTATTTAAATGAAGAAATCTAATCCTTATAACCTGGATATTTTATTTTTGCAGTTGCATTTTACACTCCTTCAGCATCCCTTTCTTGGTAGATAGGACTACCAATGTGAAGGATTTATGAGAGAAGCAAACACTCTCTTGTCTCATTAGAAATTTCATTTTCTGGGCAGTGGACACAAATAAAACAGCAGGCTGACATTCCCTCCTGCCTGAATTTTCTTAATCCAAGACCACAATCACCTCTGCATACAGAGGATAGCATCTGAGAAAAAAATATACATACTAATACCAGGAGTTTTATCTATTTCTGCCATAACTATGTCATATTAAAGCAAATGGATGAAAAGTTGAGAGTATTAACCAGTCTTGGAAATTCAAGAAAAGGAACTTTTATCTTTCTTTGTGCAAACAGTACATACATTGCAACCTGGTTTTCTAATTAATGTTCATTAAGCTCATACAAAGTACAGTAACAGACAGTACTGGTTAAGGGAACTTTAATTAAAGAATTTTCTCTAAAAGACTATCCTGTCTTTATATCTCTGAGATAGTTTACTAATTGGTATGCATTGTAGGCATACTTGTTAACTCCAGAAAATACTATTCCTAGGAATGTATACATGAGAAATCAAACAGAGCAAGACAGCAAGCAATGTTCCTTCTAGTGTTTATATTTTGGTTTCCAAATGCCTTCATTTTCTGCCCTTGGCTGTAATTAATGAGCCAAATCAATCATTTTTCCTCAGTTTCTTTATGTACAATGTTTAATCACATTAATGGCTTTTAGCATTAGGAGTAAAAAATATCTGAAACAAGTGAGCTATCTTCTGAAACCTCAGATAACAAACATATCCAATAAATCTTGATAAATGCAGTTCAAAGAAAACACATAGCTGAAAAGGTAGATCCTGGTGAATTGGTGGTGACAAAGTCCTGAGTTAATGTGTAGGAAGCTAGAATTTGAATTGTTTCCTGAAATAAGAAGACTTTACAAAGCCTGTGAATACTGGGAGAGCCTGAGTAAAACTTAGTTTGTGTATAAAGTTTATTGAATGATTTCTTAAGTTAAAAGAATTTTTTTGTATTACACTGAACATGATGATGGGGTTGTATATGCTTCATCAGAAATTTGCTGTTTCTTGCATGCTCACTTCAAATCCTCAATTCAATATTAAGGTCTATGTAAAAACAACACCATTGCTGGGTATGGTGGTGCATGCCTTTATTCCCAACACTAGGGAGATAGAGGCAGAGGCATCACTATGAGTTTCAGGCCAACCTGTTGTACAAGGCAAGTCCAGGACAGCCACGGCTAACACAGAGAGAGACCCTGTCTCCAAAAACCAAATAAAAATAAAAAGAAGCAAGCAAACAAAAACCATACACTGTCATTTTCATGCAAAGTCTAATCTCAAATTCTTCCCATATACAGTTAAGTAGAACTCTTCTTGTGGTTGAGAAGAAAGGGTCTCACTCTGTAGAAATTGGGACCTCAACTCCCTTTCTACAATAGGAGACAATTCTTTTTTCCAATTTTTTTCTATTAATTTATTCTTGTTACATCTCAATGTTTATCCCATCACTTGTGTCCTCCCATTCTTCCCTCCATCCCACATTCCTGTTATATCCCTTCCCCTATAACTGATCCTGAGGGGGATTATTTCCCCCTGTATATGCTCATAGGGTATCAAGTCTCTTCTTGGCAACCTGCTGTTCTTCCTCTGAGTGCCACCGGGTCTCCCCCTCCAGGGGACATGGTCAAATGTGAAGCACTAGCGTACCTGAGAAAGTCATATTCCACTCTACACTCAACTGAGGAGAATGTTCTGACCATTGGATAGATCTGGGTAGGTGTTTAAAGTTTACCGCCGGTATTGTCCTTGGCTGGTGCCTTAGTTTGAGCGGGACCCCTGGGCCCAAATCTGCCTATCGTAATGTGATACTTGTAGGTTTCTAGGACCCCCTGGATCCTTCTACGTTGCTATTCTCCCATGCTTCTCTCATTTAGAGTGCCAATAGGATGTCCTCCGCTCGGTCCCAGTTTCCTGGTAAGTGAAGGCTTTCGTTGGACATGCGCCTTGGGCCAGTATGCAGATATAAGTGAGTATATACCATTTGATTCTTCCTGCTTCTGGGTTAACTCATTATGATAATTTCTAGCTCAATCCATTTATCCACAAATTTTGGGAATTCCTTGTTTTTAATAACTGAGTACTATTCCATAGTGTATATGTACCACAGTTTCTTTATCCATTCTTCTACTGATGGACACTTAGGCTGCTTCCATGTTCTGGCTCTTATTAATAAGGCTGCTATGTACATGGTTGAGCAAATATTCTTGTTGTGTGCTGGAGCATCTTCTGGGTATATTCCAAGGAGTGGAATAGCTGGGTCTTGAGGAAGCCCTATTCCCATTTTTCTGAGATAGTACCAGATAGATTTCCAAAGTGGCTGTATTAGTTTCCATTCCCACCAGCAATGAAGGAGTGTTCCTCTCTACCCACATCCCATCCAGCATGTGGTGTCGCTTGAATTTTTGATCTTAGCAATTCTGATGGGTGTAAGATGGAATCTCAGAGTTGTTTTGATTTGCATTTCCCTGATGACTAAGGAGGTTGAGCATTTCTTTAAGTGTTTCTCAGCCATTTGATATTCCTCTGTTGAGAATTCTCTGTTTAGTTCCAAGCCCCATTTCTCTATTGGGTTTTTTGGTTTGGTGGTGTTTAATTTCTTGAGTTTTTTATATATTTTGGATATTAGACTTTTGTCAGTTGTAGGGATGGTGAAGATCTTTTCCCAGTCTGTAGGCTGTCGCTTTGTTCTCTGGACAGTGTCTCCTGCCTTGCAGAAGCTTCTCAACCTCATGAGGTCCCATTTATTAATGGTTGACATTAAGGCCTGGGCCGTTGGTGTTCTGTTCAGGAAGTTGTCTCCTGTTCCAATATGTTCCAAGCTCTTCTCCACTTTTTCTTCTAAGTGACTTAGTGTCTCTAGGTTTATGTTGAGGTCTTTAATCCACTTGGATTTGAGTTTTGTGCAAGGTAACAAATATGGGTCCAATTGCATTTTTTTACACATAGACCTCCAGTTAGACCAGCAACATTTGCTGTAGATGCTATCCTCTTTGCATTGAATGGATTTTGCTTCTTTGTAAAAAATCATGTGACCACATGTGTTGGATTTATATCTGGGTCTTCGGTTCGATACCACTGATCAACCAGCCTGTTGCTGTGCCAGTACCATTCTTTTTTAATTACTATTGCTTTATAGTACAGTTTGAGATCAGGTATGGAGATTCCTCCGGAGCACCTTTTATTGTAAAAGATTGTTTTAGCAATTCTGGGTTTTTTTGTTTTTCTATATTAAGTTCAGAATTGAACTTTCAATGTCTTTAAAAAATTGTGTAGGTATTCTGATAGGGATTGCATTGAATCTGTAGATTGCTTTTGGTAGGATGGCCATTTTTACTATGTTAATTCTCCCGATCCATGAGCAAGGAAGATCATTTCATCTTTTCATGTCATCTTCAATTTCTTTCTTCAGAGTTTTGAAATGTTCTTCAAACAAATCCTTCACTTGCTTTGTTAGAGTAACTCCTAGATATTTTATGTTGCTTGTGGCTAATGTGAAGGGTGTGGTTTTCCTAATTTCTTCCTCTGCAAGCTTGTCATTTGTGTATAGGAAGGCTACAGACTTTTTTGAGTTAACTTTGTATCCAGCCAATTTGCTGAAGGTGTTTATCAGCTGTAGGAGTTCTCTGGTGAAATTTTGAGAGTCATTTATGTACACTATAATATCATCTGCAAATAGGGATAATTTGACTTCCTCCTTTCCCATTTGGATACCCTTGGTCTCCTTTTGTTGTCTTATTGCTCTGGCTAGAACTTTGAGTACTATATTGAAGAGATATGGAGAGAATGGGCAGCTTTGCCTTGTTCCCGATTTTAGAGGAATTTCCTTGTGTATCTTACCATTTACTTTGATATTGGCTATTGGCTTGCTGTATATAGCCTTTATTATGTTGAGTAAAGTGTCTTGTATCCCCGATCTCTCTAAACCTTTAAACATGAATGTGTGTTGGATTTTATCAAATGCTTTCTCTGCATCTAAGGAGATGATCATGTGGTTTTTTAATTTTCACTTTGTTTATATGGTGGATTACATTGATGTCTGGAATAAAGCCTACTTGGTCATGGTGAATGATATCTTTGATGTATTCTTATATTCGTTTTGCAAGTATTTTATTTAGTATTTTGGCATCGATGTTCATAAGAGAAATTGGTCTGAAATTCTCTTTCTTTGTGAGTCTTTGTGAGGTTTAGGTCAATGTGACTATGGTCCCATAGAATGAATTTGGTAATGTTCCATCCATTTCTATCTTTTGGAGTAGCTTGAATAGTATTGGTATTAGCTGGCCCTTGAAGGTCTGGTAGAATTGTGCACTGAAACCATCTGGACCCGGCCTTGTTTTGGTTGGGAGACTATCAATGATTGCTTCTATTTCTGTAGGTGAAATGGAACTATTTAGCTTGTTTATGTGTTCTTCACTGAACATTGGCAAGTGAAATTGATCAAGAAAATCATCCATTTCCCTTAGATTTTTAAATTTTGTGGCGTATATGCCTTCAAAGTAGGATCTTATAATTCTTTGTATTTCTTCAGTGTCTGTTGCTATGTCTCCCTTTTCATTTCTGATTTTGTTGATTTCAATACTGTCTCTCTGCCTTTTAGTTAGTTTGGCTAATGGTCTGTCTGTCTTGTTGATTTTCTCAAAGAACCAGCTCTTGGTTTTGTTGGTTCTTTGGACTGTTTTCTTAGCTTCTAGTTTGTTAATTTCAGTCCTAAGTTTGATTATTTCCAGACGTCTGCTTCTTTTGTGTGTTTCTGCATTTTTTTCCTAGTGCTTCCAGTTGTGTCATTAAGATGCTTATGTGCGATGTTTCCAGTTTCTTTTTAAAGGCACTTAGTGCTATGAATTTTCCTCTTAGTACTGCTTTCAGTGTATCCCACAAATTTGGGTATGTTTTTCCTTCATTTTCATTGAATTTCAGAAACTCCTTAATTTCTTTCTTTATTTCTTCCCTTACCCAGGTCTTATTTAGCAGAGAATTGTTTAGTTTCCACGTTCTTATAGGCTTTTTGTTATTTCTGTTCTTGTTGAATTATAGCCTAAGACCATGGTGATCTGATAGGATACAAGGTATTATTTCAATACTCTTGTATCTGTTGAGGCCTGTTTTGTATACCACAGTTTCTTTATCCATTCTTCTTCTGAGGGACACTTAGGCTGTTTCCATGTTCTGGCTATCATGAAAAGGCTGCTATGAACATGGTTGAGCATATGCCCTTGTTGTGTGATGGAGTATTTACTGGGTATATTCCAAGGAGTGGAATATCTGAGTCTTGAGGAAGTTCTATTCCCAATTTTCTGAGATAGCACCAGATAGGTTTCTAAAGTGGTTGTACAAGTTTGCATTCCCACCAGCAATGAAGGTGTGTTCTTTCTCCACATCTTCACCACCATGTGGTATCACTTGAATTTTTTATCTTAGACATACTGATGGGTGTAAGATGGAATCTCAGAGTTCTTTTTATTTGCATTTCCCTGATGACTAAAGATTTATATCCTCACTTATAATTGTACAGTAGCCCAAGGAGCATGTCTTTTGAAAGTCTTCACTTAGCAGGAAATTGGAATAGATGTGAAAACATTATATTGGGACTCTAGGTGAAAGAAGTATGGAAGAATGGGGAAATAGAAGGATCCAGAGGGTCCTAGAAATCCACAAGAAGAACATTAGAATGGACAGATCTTGGACCAGGGGTTATTCTAAATGTATGGCACCAACCAAGACCAATACATTCAGTAAACATGGAACCCCAATGAGACCTAGCCAATGGACAAAACATTCACCACAGCTGAGTGGAGACTGGGGACTGACATTCACAAAACTCTGGTGCCCCATATTTGACCATGTCCCTTTGATGGGGTGGCCTGGTGCCTCAGATGAAGGATAACAGGCTAGCAATAAGAGACTTGATACCCAATGATCATGTACAGGAGAAGGCGGTCCCCCTCCATCACAGACATAGAAGAGAGAAATACGGTGGATGGGGGAGGGAGGGAGGAGCAGGAGGATATAAGGAATGGCATAACAGTCAAGATGTAATATGAATAAATTATAAAAAATGAGAGAAAATAATGTTTCCTGTTCTAGATAGAGAGTTGAGGTATCCAAATGCTAAAGAGTGAGACCCTGTTTCACAACCACCACAGCAAAAGGAAGCATTCTATTTAACTGAATATGTGGAGAATATGAGATGAACCTGTGCACCAGTGACCATGTGGTCCTCACTTAGACCTTAATATTGAATGAAAGATTCAAATGAGCATGCAACAATCAGCTAATTTCTAATGCTCCTTACAGAGCCTCATCATAAAGTTCAGTGTAATACAAAGATAACCTTCCTTTAACCTAGGAAAACCTTCAATTAACATTCAAACAAACTAACTTAAGAATATATTATTAATTTGTTCTTATTACATCTCAATTGTTATCTCATACCTTGTATTCTCCCATTCCTCCCTCCCTCCCACTTTCCACCTACTCTCCTGTCCAACATCTGTGACTGAGGGGGGATCTCCTCCCTCTGTATATGCTCATAGGGTATCAAGTCTCTTCTAGCTAGCCTGCTATCCTTCGTCTGAGTGCCATCAGGCCTCTCCCCATCAAGGGGACATGGTCACTTATGGGGCACCAGAGTTTGTGTGAAAGTCAGCCCTGATTCTCCACTCAACTGTGGAGAACGTCCTGTTCATGGGCTAGGTCTGGGTAGGGGTACGAAGTTTACTGCATGTATTGTCCTTGCCTGGTGCCATGGAAACAAACAGACTTTTACTCAGGTTCGCACAATATTTGTAGGCTCCTTAAGGTCTTCTCACTTCAGGAAACACATCACATTGCCACTTCTTACACATCATTTCGGTACTATGTCACTAATTATTTCCATCCCCTATGACTATTCCTGAGGGGGATTACCTCCCCCTATATATTCTCATACGGTATCAAGTCTCTTCTTGGCTACCTGCTGTCCTTCCTCTGAGTGCCACCAGGTCTCCCCCTCCAGGGGACATGGTCAAATGTGAGGCACCAGAGTACGTGAGAAAGTCATATCACACTCTCCACTCAACTGTGGAGAATATTCTGACCATTGGCTAGATCTGGGTAGGGGTTTAAAGTTTACCTCCTGTACTGTCCTTGGCTGGTGCCTTAGTTTGAGCGGGACCCCTGGGCCTAAATCTGCCTATCATATTGTTCTACTTTTAGGTTTCTAGGACCCTCTGTATCCTTTTATTTTGCTATTCTCCCATGCATTTCTCATTTAGAGTCCCAATAAGATGCCTTTCCCTCTGTCCCAGTTTCCTGGTAAGTGAAGGCTTTCATGGGACATGCCCCATGGGCTAGTATGCAGATATAAGTGAGTATATACCATTTGATTCTTCCTGCTTCTGGGTTAACTCACTCATTATGATCATTTCTAGCTCAATCCATTTATCCACAAATTTCAGGAATTTCTTGTTTTTAATAGCTGAGTAGTATTCCATAGTGTATATGTACCACAGTTTCTTTATCCACTCTTCTACTGAGGGACACTTAGGCTGTTTCCATGTTCTGGCTATTATGAATAAGGCAGCTATGAACATGGTTGAGCAAATTTTTTTGTTGTGTGCTGGAGCATCTTCTGGGTATATTCTAAGGAGTGGAATAGCTGGGTCTTGAGGAAGCCCTATTCCCATTTTTCTGAGATAGCACCAGATAGATTTCCAAAGTGGCTGTACTAGTTTGCATTCCCACCAGCAATGAAGGAGTGTTACTCTCTCCCCACATCCTCGCCAGCATGTAGTGTCACTTGAGTTTTTGATCTTCACCATTCTGATGGGTGTAAGATGGAATCTCAGAGTTGTTTTGATTTGCATTTCCCTGATGACTAAGGAGGTTGAGCATTTCTTTAAGTGTTTCTCAGCCATTTGATATTCCTCTGTTGAGAATTTTCTGTTTAGTTCCCAGCCCCATTTCTCTACTGGGTTATTTGGTTTGGTGGTGTTTAATTTCTTGAGTTCTTTATATATTTTGGATATTAGACCTTTGTCAGATGTAGGGTTGGTGAAGATTTTTTCCCAGTCTGTAGGGTGTCGCTTTGTTCTCTTGACAGTGTCTCCTGCCTTACAGAAGCTTCTCAGCCTCATGAGGTCCCATTTATTAATGGTTGACATTAAGGCCTGGGCCGTTGGTGTTCTGTTCAGGAAGTTGTCTCCTGTGCCAGTATGTTCCAGGCTCTTTCCCACTTTTTCCTCTAAGTGGCTTAATGTCTCTGCTTTTATGTTGAGGTCTTTAATCCACTTGGATTTGAGTTTTGTGCAAGGTGACAAATATGGGTCCAGTTTCATTTTTTTACACATAGACCTCCAGTTAGACCAGCACCATTTGTTGAAGATGCTATCCTTTTTCGATTGAATGGATTTGGCTTCTTTGTCAAAAATCAAGTGACCATATGTGTTGGATTCATATCTGGGTCTTCGATTCAATTCCACTGATCAACCAGCCTGTTGCTGTGCCAGTAACATGCTGTTTTAATTACTATTGCTTTATAGTACAGTTTGAGATCAGGTATGGAGATTCCTCCGGAGCACCTTTTGTTGTACAAGATTGTTTTAGCTATTCTGGGTTTTTTGGTTTTCCATATGAAGTTCAGAATTGACCTTTCAATGTCTTTAAAAAAATGTGTAGCTATTTTGATAGGGATTGCATTAAATTTGTAGATTGCTTTTGGTAGGATGGCCATTTTTACTATGTTAATTCTAGGGTTCTCTTTTCAATTGTATTTTTTCTTTACACTAAGTTTGTGATGATTTGAAGTCTTAATTTACATGGAGCATGTGTTTGCTATCTTAGACTTGAGGAGATATTTCCCCTGTTTTAGATGTGCTTTTCTCATATCTTGCTAAGTCATTGCTTTGATTAATCTTTGGCCATGAACAAAGTGAGGAGAAAGGTTGTTTTGTCTCATGGGTTATAGACAAGGAAAGACAAGGATGGAATTTGGAGATTGAAACTAAGGCATAGGCCTTTGAAAGAACACTGCTTACTTGCTTGCTCTGTTTCATTTCTCCTGCACCCTTGCCTAGCAACAGAATTGTCTTTAGTAGACTTGGCATGCCTACAATGGATACCAAATAATAAAATGCATCAGCGTTAGAAAGATGGCTTATTCTGACAGAGAGAAATTGTCAGGTAAGGTTCATTCCATGTTCTCTATCTTTTTATGTACTTTGTGTCAGCTTGATGAAAATCAGCAAGGAAACCAGGTTGCAATCTCTGTAGTGCTTGCTCAAAGTACACAAAATTGTTTCTAGAATGTCTACAATTTGGTAAAGAACTCCACTTTTCATCAATTTGTTTTAATATATTCGCATGTTTGGCATTATACAATGTGCTAAGTGACATGTGGTACCTCAGCTTATGTATATAAAATAAGCTTATTGATATCTCAACATGCTAATATAATATAGTTATGGATGTAGTAGGTAAAACTCAATATGTATCTTCTTTTCTCAGATGGTGCCTTCTGTATGCAGTGTTGACTGTGGTCCTGGACTCAGAAAATTCAGGCAGGAGGGAATGCCAGCCTGCTGTTTTATTTGTATCCACTGCCCAGAAAATGAAATTTCTAATGAGAAAAGTGAGTGTTTGCTGCTGTGATAAATCCTTTACACTGAGACCCCTCTCCACCAACAAAGGGATGCTGAAGGAGTCTGAAAGGCAACTACAAAAATAAAGTATACCATTTTCTCCATTAGCAGTCACAGGAATACAAACATTAACAATGTCATAACAACAACAACAACAGCAACAACAACAATCACAAAAACCCTTTTACCTAGCTACACATTTTGATTCAATTTATGTCACATCATATTTTCTGAAAGAAACAAAATCAAACTTCCGTGTGAGCACATTCTGTATGAAATCTACTATGGTTACTAATTTCCACTATAACTTCATGCATACAAGTTTCCAGTCATGAATTTTTAAAATGTGCATTCATTCTTTTTGCATATCTATATACTCTACAGGTGTTTTTGTACACAGTGTATGGAAAAATCCAACAGAAGACAGAATATGGCACAAGAACTGATGGACTGTGTAATGGAGGTGCTAGAAACCAAGTCTGTATCCTTAGAAAAATTAGTGTAGAGATCAAAAAATGAAATGTAAAATTAGCAAAAACTGCTGAGTATGAGACAGAATTTGTGTGATATGTAGAGCCCCATTTTCTTTTCCCCCCTTCTTTATTGTAATTTAATCTGATTAGATCCCAATTGTTATTTCCTCATCCATTTTCAAATGTCTGATGTGATTGGTTTCTAGGAAGGTGACGATAATTCTTAACACATGATGTACAAAATATAAGGAGTCTTATATCAAATATTTTATACATAGCACCATATTAATAATTTCATGAAATAATAGATTAGAATCATTTTGTACTGAAAGCAGTTAGTACAAAAATTAAATTTTTATTACAACCTACAAAACCAGTTTAGTAAAATGATTATATATTTATGCTTGACAAAATGCAAGTCGACAATGTGAAGTTTTTATAACATTTACCTTTGATACTATGCAATGAAATTTAAGTTCTTAAAGTACTTTTCTGGCCAATAATATGGCTCTACACTTAAATAATTTGCCATTAAGACTGAGAGCTGGAGTTCATCCCAAGGACCCATATAGTGAGAGGAGGCAAAGAACTCTTAGAAATGCCTCGTGACGTCTATGCACTCAAATAACATCCATAATGATGAAATAAACTGTAATAAAATTGTTTTAAATGTTAAAAATTAATAAGAACTCCTGGTAGAGGAGGATCCAAGATGGCGGCGGGCAGTGTGGACCGTGTATGGAGCTCCAGTGAATAATTAAGGTAATTGCAGAGATTTTTGAGCCAGGAACTCCGAGGTCCACACAACACGGCAGTGAGAGTGCTCCACGGTGCAGAGGGACCAGGGTGCGGAGGACCTGCATGCCCCTGCACACGGGAGGAGGGCGGATTTTATCGGATCAGAGCAGCAGTGGCAGAGGCAGCAGCGGCAGAGGCAGCAGCAGCGGCGGCACCAGCGGCACCAGCGGCACCAGTGTCAGCAGCAGTGGTGGCTGAGGTTTGCAGCTCATAGCCTTCCAGTGGAGGCGATTGGTGTGGTGGCCGGTGGGAGTTGCTGTGGGAGAGGGGACTCTGGGCAGGATTTGGGTCGCATAGTGCCTTGGGACCCAGACTGGACTCGGCGGACAGTTCGGCCCCAGAGTCCCGGGTTCTGGCCCAGCCCAGCAAGCAATTCTGCCCTAGGCACTAACTCAGCACAGCCCCAGCTCCCCTGCTGTGGCGCTGGCTTGGCGGAGTCCTCAGTTCCAACTTAGGCACCACCTCAACTCAGTGGTAGCTCCCCTGCGGTGAACCAGTCTGGGCAGAGCGCTAGGTTTCGCCACCGGCACTAACTCAGCAGAGGTGCAATTCTCCTGCTGTGACGCAGGCTGGGCGGAGCGCTCAGCTCTATCAGAGGCCCTAGCTCGGTGTAGCTGCAGTTCTCTTGCTGTGATGCAGGCTGAGCAGAGAGCTCAGTTCCACCAGCTCTAAGACTCTGGTTGGACACAGTGTGCAGTTTGAATCTAGATTTCCAGACTGAGATTGGCAGACAGTTCGGGCCCTGAGTCAATAACTGACCACAGCACACACTTTGGGCCAAAAGCCCCTAGCTGAGCTTGGTGCGTAGTCCCAGCCCAAAAATTCTGTCTGGACCCTGTGTGCATTTTTGGACCCATAATCCTTAGCTGAGCTCGGCAGACGGTTCAGGCCATGAGAATCTAGGGGAGTTTGGCCCATGTTTCAGGCCCAGTGTTCCTGGCTGGACTTGGCAGGGGACACAGAAGGCTGTGGATACCTTGGCCTCACCCAACACTCATTCAGAGACCCAGAATGATTGGAGGATCCACAGCACAGGGGAGCCGAAGATCACTGGTTGTGAGAGGCCAAAACAAGAAGGGCTAACCTCCTAACATCCACACTAGTTAAGCATTAGAGCTCCCAGCCTAGGAAAATCTTGAGGAAACTAGTGAATCTATCATCAGACTCCCTCCATCCAACTCTGGAAGCTACCCAACAACAACCAGGATGGCAAGATGTCTAAAGGACAACGAAAAAGCATACGCAAAAAACCCAAAAATAACATGTCATCTCCAGTTTCCAGCTATCACAAAGAAAATAACCCAGAGAATTCAAATACAACAGAAATACAAGAAAATGACCTCAAATCCTTAGTAATGAGGATGGTAATGGAGGAAACAAATAAAATTCGTAATCAAATGCAGGTAGATGCAGACAAACAGGTCAGAGACATAAAAGAAGCACATACAGTGGAACTGGAAAAATGGCAGGAAAATGCAAACAACCAGATGACAGAAGTAAATAAAACGGTTCAAGCTCTGAAGAACTATAAAGATAAAATGGAAGAAACTCAGGAATATACTAACAATCAGATGAATGAAATTAAAAAGTCAGTTCAAGATCTGAAATTGAAAATGAATTCAATGATAAACACACAGACAGAAGAAAAACGAGAATGTGAGACCTCAGGGAAGAAGGCGAGCAACACAGAGGTGAGCTTTTCTAACAGAATCCAAGAGATGGAAGAACAAATCTTAGGTCTAGAAGATACAATCACAGATATTGAATCAACCATTAAAGAAAATGCCAAATCTGGAAAACTCCTGACACAAAACATCCAAGAGATTAAGGACACCATGAAAAGAAGAAATCTGAGGATAGTAGGCATTGAAGAAAGAGAAGATATCAGACTCCAAGGCCCAGAAACTATTCTCAACAAAATCATAGAAGAAAATTTCCCCAATCTAAAGAAAGAGATGCCTATAAACATACAAGAGGCCTACAGAACACCAAATAGAATTGACAAGAAAAGAAAAACTGACTGTCACATAATAATCAAAACACAAAACACTCAGAACAAAGAAAAAATATTAAAAGCTGCAAGGGAAAAGGGCCAAATAAGAGTTAATGGCAAACCTATCAGAATTACACCCGACTTCACAGCAGAGGCCATAAAAGCCAGAAGGGCCTGGACAGAGCTCCTGCAAACCCTAAGAGACCACAGATGCCAAGCCTGACTGCTTTATCCAGCCAAACTATCAATAATCGTTAATGAAGAAAACAAAATATTCCATGACAAAAACAAATTCAAACAGTACCTATCCACAAATCCAGCTTTACAGAAGGTAATAGAAGAAAAACTCCATCCCAAAGGGTCAAACTACAACCAAAAGTACTCAGGAAATAGATAACAATACCATGGCAAAAACACAACTACACATACGCTCGAATGGAAACAACATCAAAATTAAGACTCTTAACAGTCACTGGTCATTAATATCGCTCAACTTCAATGGTCTCAATTCTCCAATAAAAAGACACAGACTAACTGAATGGGTGCATAAACAAGATCCAACATTCTTCTGCATTCAAGAAACACATCTCACCCATAATGATAGGCATTACCTCAGGGTGAATGGTCGGAAAAAATATTCCAAGCAAATGGTCACAAGACGCAGGCAGGCGTAGCCATTTTAGTATCGAACCAGATAGACTTTCAACCAAAATTAATCAAAAGGGATGAGGAAGGACACTTTATACCTACCAAAGATAAAGTCAACCAAGATGACATCACAATTCTGAAAATCTATGCTTCCAATACAAGGTCACCCACATTTGTAAAAGATCTGCTAAAAAAACTTAAACCACACATCGATCCCCACACAATAATAGTGGGAGACTTCAACACCCCACTCTCATTGAAGGATAAGTCGTTGAAACAGAAACTAAGCCGAGAAATAACATCATTAACCAATGCCATGGGTCAAATGGATCTAACAGATATCTATAGAACCTTTCACCCAAACATGAAACAATATACCTTCTTCTATGCACCCCATGGTACCTTCTCCAAAATTGATCACATTGTAGGTCACAAAGCAAGCCTCAATAAATAAAAGAGTATTGAAATAATACCTTGTATCCTATCAGATCACCATAGTCTTAGGCTGCAATACAAGAACAACAGAAATAACAAAAAGCCTATACGTACCTGGAAACTAAACAACTCTCCGCTAAATGACACCTGGGTGAGGGAAGAAATAAAGAAATAAAACAAGGAATTTCTGAAATTCAATGAAAATGAAGAGACAAGATACCCAAATTTGTGGGATATATTGAAAGCAGTGCTAAGAGGAAAATTCATAGCACTAAGTGCCTTTAAAAAGAAATTTGAAACATCGCACATAAGCATCTTAATGACACAACTGGAAGCCCTAGAAAAAAAAGAAGCAGAAACACACAAGAGGAGTAGACGTCTGGAAATAATCAAACTGAGGACTGAAATTAACAAAGTAGAAACTAAAAAAACCGTCCAAAGAATCAACAAAACCAAGAGCTGGTTCTTTGAGAAAATCAACAAGATAGACAGACCGTTAGTCAAACAAACTAAAAGGCAGAGAGACAGTATTGAAATCAACAAAATCAGAAAGAAAAGGGAGACAGAACAACAGACACTGAAGAAATTCAAAGAATCATAAGATCCTACTTCGAAGGATTATACGACACAAAATTTGAAAATCTAAGGGAAATGGACGATTTTCTTGATCAAATTCACTTGCCAAAGTTGTGTGTAGAACATATAAACAAGCTAAATAGTCCCCTTTCCCCTGCAGAAATAGAAGCAATCATCGATAGTCTCCCAATCAAAAAAAAAAAAAAAAAAAAAAAAAAAAAAGCCCAGGGCCAGATGGTTTCAGTGCAGAATTCTAACAGACCTTCAAGGGCGAGGTAATTCCGATACTATTCAAGCTACTCCAAAGAATAGAAATAGACAGAAAATTACCAAATTCATTCTATGGGACCATAGTCTCATTGATACCTAAACCAAAAAAAGACTCAATAAAGAGAATTTCTGACCAATTTCTCTTATGAACATCAATGCAAAAATACTAAATGAAATACTTGCAAAACAAAAACAAGAACACATCAAAGATATCATTCATCATGACCAAGTAGGCTTCATTCCAGGCATGCAGGGGTGGTTTCATATATGGAAATCCATCATTGTAATCCACCATATGAACAAACTGAAAATAAAAAAACCACATGATCATCACTTTGGATGCAGAGAAAGCATTTGATAGAATCCACCACCCATTCATGTTTAAAGTTTTAGAGAGATTGGGGATAAAAAGCACTTTCCTCAACATAATAAAGGCTATATACAGCAAGCCAATAACCAATATCAAAGTAAATGGTAAGATACTCAAGGAAATTCCTCTAAAATGGGAGCAAGGCAAGGCTGCCCACTCTCTCCACATCTCTTCAATATAGTACTCAAAATTCTATCCAGAACAATAAGACAACAAAAGGAGATCAAGGGTATCCAAATGGCAAAGGAGGAAGTCAAATTATCCCTATTTGCAGATGATATGATAGTGTACATAAGTGACCCTCAAAATTCCTTAAGAGAACTCCTACAGCTGATAAACACCTTCAGCAAATTGGCTGGATACAAAGTTAACTCAATAAAGTCTGTAGCCTTCCTATACACAAATGACAAGCTTGCAGAGGAAGAAATTAGGAAAACCACACCCTTCACATTAGCCACAAGCAATATAAAATATCCAGGAGTTACTTTAACTAAGCAAGTTAAAGACTTGTTTGAAAAAAATTTCAAAACTCTGAAGAAGCAGATTGAAGATGACCTGAGAAGATAGAATGATCTTCCTTGCTCATGGTTCAGGAGAATTTACATAGTGAAAATGGCCATCCTACCAAAAGCAATCTACATATTCAATGCAATCCCTATTAAAATATCTACACAATTTTTTAAAGACATTGAAAGGTCAATTTTGAACTTCATATGAAAAAACAAAAAAACCCAGAATAGCTAAAACAATCTTGTACAATAAAAGGTGCTCCGGAGGAATCTCCATACCTGATCTCAAACTGTACTGTAAAGCAAAAGTAATTAAAACAGCATGGTACTGTCACAACAACAGGCTGGTTGATCAGTGGAATCGAATTGAAGAACCAGATATGAATCCACACACATATGGTCATTTGATTTTTGACAAAGAAGCCAAATCCATTCAATGGAAAAAGGATAGCTTCTTCAACAAATGGTGCTGGTCTAACTGGAGGTCTATGTGTATAAAAATGCAACTGGACCAATATTTGTCACCTTGCACAAAACTCAAATCCAAGTGGATTAAAGACCTCAACATAAAACCAGAGACACTAAGTCACTTAGAGGAAAAAGTGGGGAAGAGCCTGGAACATATTGGCACAGGAGACAACTTCCTGAACAGAACACCAACTGCCCAGGCCTTAATGTCATCCATTAATAAATGGGACCTCATGAGGCTGAGAGGCTTCTGTAAGGTAGCAGACACTCTCAAGAGAAAAAAAAGCAACAGCCTACAGACTGGGAAAAGATCTTCACCAACCCTACATTTGACAAAGGTCTAATATCCAAAATATATAAAGAACTCAAGAAATTCAACACCACCAAAACAAATAACTCAATTGAGAAATGAGGCTTGGAACTAAGCAGAAAATTCTCAACAGAGGAATAGCAAATGGCTGAGAAACATTTAAAGAAATGCTCAGCCTCCTTAGTCATCAGGGAAATGCAAATCAAAACAACTCTGAGATTCCATCTTACACCCATCAGAATGGCTAAGATCAAAAATTCAAGTGACACCACATGCTTGCGATGATGTGGAGAGAGAGGAACAATCCTTCATTGCTGGTGGGAATGCAAACTAGTACAGCCACTTTGGAAATCTATCTGGTGTTATCTCAAAAAATGGGAATAGGGCTTCCTCAAGACCCAGCTATTCCACTCCTTGGAATATACCCAGAAGATGCTCCAGCACCCAACAAGAAAATTTGCTCAACCATGTACATAGCAGCCTTATTCATAATAGCCAGAACATGGAAGCAGCCTAAGTGTCCATCAGTAGAAGAATGGATAAAAAAAAAATGTGGTACATATACACTATGGAATACTACTCAGCTATTAAAAACAAGAAATTCCTGAAATTTGTGGATAAATGGATTGAGCTAAAAATTATCATAATGAGTGAGTTAACCCAGAAGCAGGAAGAATCAAATGGTATATACTCACTTACATCTGCATACTAACCCAAGGGGCATGTCCAACGAAAGCCTTCACTTACCAGAAAACTGGTACAGAGGGGAGAACATCCTATTGGGACTCTAAATGAAAGAAGCATGGGAGAATAGCAAAGTAGAAGGATCCAGCGGGTCCTAGAAACGTACAAGTAGAACATTATGATAGGCAGATTTGGGCCCAGGGGTCCTGCTCAAACTAATGCACTAGCCAAGGACAATATAGGCGGTAAACTTTCAACCCTTACTCAGATCCAGCCAATGGTCAGAACATTCTCCACAATTGAGTGGAGACTGGAATATGACTTTCTCACATACTCTGGTGCCTCACATTTGATCATGCCCCCTGGAGGGGGAGACCTGGTGGCACTCAGAGGAAGGACAGCAGGTTACAAAGAAGAGACTTGATACCCTATGAGCATATATAGGGGGAGGTAATCCCCCTCAGGAACAGCCATAGGGGAGGGGAATAATGGGAAAATGGGGGGAGGGAAGAATGGGAGGATATAAGGGAGGGGATAAACATTGAGATGTAACAAGAATAAATTAATAAAAAAATTTTTAAAAAAGAACTCATGGTAATTACATAAATAAATATAAAAAGAGTAATATTATTTATAGGTGTGTATTCATGTTGTGAGTGTATGTGTACATAAGGGCAGATGAAGGTAAGAGAGAACTAATACCTCTATAGGGAATTTGAAGGCAGTTGTGAAATACCTCACATGATTTCTGGGAACTGGACTCAGGTTTTCTGCAAGAGCAGGACATTCTCTTTATAGTTCAGCTAACTTTCCAACACTTTAGACAAAGTAACTAGTAACAATTGCCCATCAATAAATTGTTGTACATGAAAGAATTAAAAACCAGGAAGCAACTTATAACTCTGGCCAACTATCTAACGAATCATTTCAATTCCAATGAAATTTCCTACCATTGCCATTTCAGGAGAGGATATTATGAGTGAAGTAGTTTTTTCTACACAAAAAATCTGGTTCACTGGCCAGGTGTAGTGGCACATGCCTTTAATCTCATCACTTGGGAGGCAGAGGCAGGTGGATCACTGTGAGTTCAAGGCCAGGCTGGTCTACAAAGTGAGTCCAGTACAGCCAAGGCTACACAGAGAAACCCTATCTTGAAAAAAAATCTAGATCACTTTTGAGTTTTGTTTTTATTTCTTCCATGCTGCTTATTGATATATAAATTTACCTCAGAGTATATTCACAGAGTTTGGTTCTCATAGAGATTGAAATTAGGGAAGCAAGAAGATGCTGAATGCTTCCCATGAAGGTAAAATAAAGATGAAGGGCTTTGTAGTGATCAGTCTGTAGAGAGGTTTCTACCTTCAGTGATAGAATTAGTGCTTTTCATTATCAAGAGTCAGGAATTGTTTTTCTTTACTGCCATATGAGAACATAAATAAGGACATAGTAATAATTCTTCTTTTATTTTTTACAGTTTTCAAGCCTTTATATTACTTTTATATACCGAGAAACTTTACTTCTCGTACTCACGTTCCTACTTCTCCCAAATGATTATCAAATTTATGAGCACATCTGTTACACTTTTTTGGTCACATAAATATAAATACACACACACACACACACACACACACACACACACACACACACACACACACACACTCCCAAACCTAATGATTTCTTTTACAGTTCCTTAGATATCATTATGCTCGGGCTAGGAATTAGAAAAGCAGTTACCATTCTTCCCCAAGCAGAAGACAGTCTCTGTCTCTGATAAAGAAAGCATTAATTAAACAATCAGTGAACTCAGGCGGCACTGAGTGCATTGAAAAGGAGATTTTCAAAGACACTCAATCATGCTGTGGTTAATGAGTTTTGGTTTTGTGAATTTACCAGAATGAGTCATTTCATGACAGCATCCAGAATGATTTAAGAAGTCTAGTTTCTGAAAACCTTGTAAATGATATCAGCAACACTGTTAAATAGACAAAAGTTGCTTTGGTTTTCTTCTCTAAAAAGATAATAAGAATTAATAAATAGAAGCATTGTTGTATAGCAATGTTGTTCAATCATATTATCAGCAGTAAGATGGGGATATTGCAAAGCTTTGCCAACAAACTTATTGAAATATCTTGTAAATAAACTGCTGAAGCTATATTAACAAATATTTCCTTTCTGATTCAGACATGGACCATTGTGTGAAGTGTCCAGAGGACCAGTATGCCAACACAGAACAGAATCACTGCATCCACACAGCTGTGATCTTTCTGAGCTATGAAGACCCCTTGGGGATGACTATGGCCTTCATGGCCTTGTGCTTCTTTGCCTTCACAGCTTTGGTTCTTGGGGAATTTTTGAAGCACAATGACACAGCCATTGTGAATGCCAATAACCGCACTCTCAGCTACACCTTACTCCTGTCACTCATGTTCTCTTTCCTCTGCTCCTTGCTCTTTTTTGGCCATCCAAACTCAGCCACTTGCATTTTGCAGCAAATCATATTTGGAAATGTATTCACTGTGGCTGTTTCCACTGTGTTGCTCAAAGCAATCACAGTGCTTCTGGCTTTCAAACTCATAGCTTGTGGAAAAATAATGAGGTACATTCTGGTTTCAGGAACACTTAACTACATTATTCCTCTCTGTGCACTCATCCAAATTATTCTCTGTTCAATCTGGCTTGCAGCTTCTCCACCAACTGTGGATATTGATGCAGACTCTGAGAATGGCCACATCATCACTGTGTACAACAAGGGTTCAGTCATTGCATTTTACTGTGTAATTGGATATTTGGCATGTCTTGCCTTGGGAAGCTTCACTGAGGCTTTCTTGGTCAGGAACCTGCCTGACACATTCAATGAAGCCAAGTTCTTGACATTCAGCATGCTGTTGTTTTGTACTGTGTGGATTACTTTCCTCCTTGTCTACCATAGCACCAAGGGCAAGGTCATGGTGGCCTTGGAGATTTTTTACTTCTTGGCTTCCAGTGCGGGGATGCTGGGGTGCATCTTTGTTCCAAAATGCTACATACTTTTATTAAGACCAGACAAAAATTCTCTTCAATAGATCGGGAGAAAATCATATTCCTAAAGGCATATTTCATGAGTGCTTTTTCTTAATTTAATTTATTTATTCAGTTTACATGCTGATTATAGACCTACTCCTTTATCTTCTTACAGTGACACCCTTCCTCCCTCTCTCCATCCCTTCTTCTCTATGCCTCAGATTAATGGAGAACCACTTCCTATGCATTTCAGCTCTCCATGTTGTGTCAGGACTGATCATGTCCTCTTCTCGTGGCACCTAGAATGATAGTCCCACAAAGAGGAAATGATAAAAAATATGGCATCACAATTCATGTCAGTAACTACCCTGAAATTTCTTACTAGAGGACCCACATGAAGCCTGAGCTGCCCATCATCAAGATCTGTGTAGGGGGCATAGGTCCAGTTCATGCATGATCCTTGGTTGCTGCCTCAGTCTCAGCAAGCCACTAAGTGCCTTGGTTAGCTGGCTCTTTTGGTTTTTTTGTGGATCTTGTGTCACCTCCAGGTCTCTTTCTCCTTCCTCCCTCTATTCCACAAGACTTCCTATTATCGCTCATTGTTTGGATGTAACTCTTAGCATTTGTTTTAAACCTGTGTTTAGCAGAACCTCTCAGAGGACAACACAATTAGGCTTCTGTCTACAAGCATAGCAGGGTATCATTAATAATCTAAGTGGTTATCTCTGTCCATGGACTGTGTCTTGGTTTGTGCCATGTAATCTGAATGGTAAGTGAATTCTAACTGACAAATATAAAATTGTTACATAACCAACAAATATTGGGCTACAGTGCATGATCTGTCTCTTAGAATGATGCTCACTGTTTCCTCTAATGATATTGCATAGCAGTATCATGGCTACTAAAGTTGTCTATGTTGTCCATATAATCTTGCCCTGATCTACTTATTTCACAATTTATAAAAATTGGGGCACAGTGTAGAGTGTAAATGTTCTTTTTTTTATTTAGAATAAAAAACTTTCAAAATAAAATCAAAATTCTTTTAATATCTGGGTGAATGACATTGAAGCCAGTGGAATGGTCATTAAAAATTTAGAAAGTTTGTGGGAGAGTGAACTCATGTTTGTTCATCAATTTAAAACAATTGTCCTCCTTACAGGGGGATGGTAAGGGAATCTTGATGTAATCCAAGGAAGTAGATTATTTAAACTTAGAAGAGTGATTGTTTGATAAACATAAAGAATACTAAAGAATATGGATTTGTGTCTTATCTTTAGTATCTCATATCATGTTCTGCTTTTTAATAAGGCCTGATTCACTGCTCAACCCTGAAAATTATGTTATTAACCCTATGATAGAATAGTTCCAAAGTATAAGATGTCCTCTTCTGGTTCATATGATTACCTGGACTCACCTGTGCACAAAACAAGACATGAAAACACACACACACACAAACATACACAAAGACACACATGCATACACATACTGACATATATATGTATATATATATGAAAATATATAATCTTTAAGAATATTATAGGAAGATATTTTAAATATTCTGCATGAGGATGCTGCTTTTCATGAAGATTAAAAATGGTGGTGCCAAACACTTCCGGATGGAGACTAGGGACCATTCTTGGATGTACAGACCACAAGACCTGAAGAGCCCTAGGTCAAATGGGTCCACAATGTCCAGAACACAGGTGTGTTCTACCTCATTCCTTCCATGTGGCCCAGGGAGGACAGGTTTCCTGTCTCCAGAATATGGACGTGTACCTACTCTGGTGATCTGCAGCCATGCTCTATAGCAGGGACTTGGTATCTGAGACTAAACTGTGGGTGGTAAAGTGCCGAACTCCAGACCTGCTTGCCCAGGGAAATCTCAGGAAAACAGGTGCACCTGACCTCAGACCTAGCCATAAGTCCACAGAAAGCCCCAGGTGCTGGCGATCACACAGGCACAAATTTCAAAGCCCAAAGGAGCCGAGAGTGCCTACCTCATCTGTACTCTTTCTCTCCCTCTCTGACTGATCCTTAGAACACACAATAGTATTAGAACCAGTGGGCACAGGGGAACCTGAGAGTGTGGATATGGGATAGATCTGATCTCATATATCTCTGCCCATCTACAGAGGGACAATGGGCCCACAGGGTGGCCCATGTGGCTGTGGACACGCACTTCAGCTACAGCTTCATAGCCACACACTCAACTTGAATCTTCTGAGGAGTCCTGGTCTGAATGGAGCAGGCAAAAGCCAAGCCAGCCATCCCATCAGACTGTTTCTTCTCAATTGGGCAGAACTGATCTGGCCTGAACAGATGCCTAGCTAGCCAACACAGTTCAGCAGGGCCTCCCATGCTCTAGTGAGGGTCTGAACCTAGCCACCTGCACCAACACAGGGATCCATTCCTGCAAGCTATGGTGGAGCCTGACCAGCTGCCATAACATGGCAGGAGTGCCTGTGCACACCCAGATAGGACTGAACCAGCATGAAGGGATCTGGTTGAAGCCCAGCTAACAACCACAACACAGAGGGCAGTATATGCTCTCTCAAGCAGGAATAAAGTTAGGCAACATGGCCTGGATGGATCATGCAAAATCTTATCTAAACATTACAAGCCAGCAGGGGTTCCAGTACTCTAAGGTACATTGAGCATTGGCTGCCAAAGACTCAGTGGCTGAGGGCAGAGTTTTCAAATCCCAGCCAAAGGCAGGATAATTAGCTTTATCTACACTGCCTCTAACAGATCCTTAGGGTATAGAGCAACAGCACTAGTCTCTTCTGAACCAGTGGGGAATCCTCAGTGTGGAGTAACATACCCTGGAGCTGCAATCAGGTCGCCTGCCTGATCCAGAGAAGGACAAGAGAAACTATCTCCCAATGTCGGAAACATCAAGATGATTAAAGTCCAGTGTAAAAATATAAATAACGAAACCCAAAACAATATGGCATCTCCAGATAATAACTATCTCTAAGAAATCAACCCTGACAACTCAAATACAATTGAAACAGAAGAAAATGACCACACATACTTGGTAATGAAGATGATAATGAAGAAAATGAATAAAATACATAAACAGATGCAGGAAGATGGAGCCAAAAAGATTGAAGACCTTAAAGAGGCCCATAGAGAGGGAGTGGAAAAAGTTCAGGAAAATGCAAATAATCAGATGAAGGAAATTAATAATACAGTTCAAGACCTGAAGATGATAATGGAAATGATCATAAAAGCACAGACAGAAGAAAGGCAGGAACAAGAGAACTTATATAAGAAAGCAAGCATCATAGAGGCAAGCTTCTCTAAGAGAATTCAAGAGATGGAGTAATGAATTTTGGACTAGAAGATTCAATCATAGAACTTTAAGCAGATATCAAAAAAATCCATATCCTTTCATAAGGCTTCTAAATCAACTGAGAAAAACTCATATGCATTCAAAAAGTCTTAAGCTTTAAACACAGGTCCTACATGGTCAGATTCAGATCATTTGCATATATAGCATAGCTTTCAGGTTAGTAGGGGTTAAAAGACCTGTCTTTATGTGAATGGATGTACATCTGATTCTTGTGCCTTCTCTTGGGTGTTTTTCCTTCTGTTATTTTGCCTTGTCTATCTTTGAAGTGACATATTTTGTTTTGTGCTTTTATATTAATTTTGTTAAAAATAACTCTGTGAGAAAATATAAATAAAAGCTTTTGATAGGTTTAAATAGAGAATAATACATACTTCTGTATTAAAAAGAATTTATTCATCTCATGCTTATGAGTGAACAGTTTAGAATAGGTAAGCAAATCCTCTAGAACTGAATTTATAAATGGTTATAGGCTCTATATGGATACTTGGACTAGAACCCTAGATCTCTGTAAGAAAAGTCTCTACTCTTAACAACTGGGCCATCACTCCATACCTACTAGTGCATATTTACTCATATCCAGAATTACATTTTTAGCTTTTATCTAATTTGCCAAAACTTCAAATTATGTTAGTTTAGATATAAAAATATGAAACAACAGTCAAGAGGAGTGTCCCTCATCATGATGAGAATGGATAGATAAATAATGACCAAATAAGTTAATGAAAATAGAGGAATTGTGAAAGTTCTCTTAAATGTTTGTAGTGTGAGTTGAAACTGAGGGCTCCATTGCAGTAAACAGGATACATCTACCTCACTTGGCAAATGTAGGAATAACTTCTGCTACATCAAACCTCTTATGAATTATGTGTGTATGCAAGTAAGCATAGCACAAAGACACTTGTCTGCCATGCTTATTTAAGAATATAAAAGGTATGATATCAAATTTAATGTGTTTTAACTGATGGGCAACTAAGTAAGACATATCATCCACATTTGTGTGATTTTACCTTCATACGTATATAGCAATTTTTGCTATTTGCAATGCATTTTTAGAATTTTAAAAGATTAATTAACTATCTTATATATTAAATATACACAATGTTATTTTTAATTAAATAATGTAAATGCTTATATAGATGCATAAAAATTTGCTTCTATTTAATTCTTAAAATACTGAAATCAAAAATTATAGATAAAACTAAACAAATACAATTACTGGGTCGATACTTTTCTAGACTTATTTGAATTCAGATGAAAAGCACATGGTGGTCTCTCCATAAATAATGGGGTTGTGCTCAACCTGGAAAAATAATGTCACTCTCAGCAATTGTGGTCATCATGTTAAGCTATGTAGTAAAAATTGGGAAATTCAGAGATTTCATAGACTATGGTTTCAATAGTCTATGTGTATAAGTGTCTGTTGGTGTGCATGTGTGACATATGCATTTTTTCACAAATAAAGTAGGACAACTATTATTTCAGAACTGCAAAGGCCTAGAGGAATTAAGGATGGAGTATTGAGTGATGCCAACGGGAAAAAAATATCATCATCACACTGGCAATGCAGATTCTAGGGTATAGCCAAGAATATTATTCAAATAAACAGGAAAATGTTATAGGAAGAGTTTACAATAAAACCCATGATTGTTTCCCAGTTCTTATTCACTTCAAAGATACTTAGCATAAGAATTCCTTACAGACATTACTTGAATATAACAGACCAAACTCAATGTTGAAAATCAATGATGAAGTTCAAGAAAGGGGTCACCAAAGGTTATTGATCTGTGAGAACTGAGGATCTCAGGTGGAGATCATGTGTTAGAACTCAAATATTAACTTAGTTTCTCATTAATAATGTAGGTGTTAATGGAGTGATACATCTTATTTAATACTTGAAATGATACAAAAACATCTGGACTTATCTCCACATCTTGTTTAACATTTAAAAATCAATATTTAACATGCAAATTATTTGCCATTTTGTGAGTAGGTGAATGATTTTGGATACAGCAAGATTCAACAGTGTGTCACTCCTGAATCAATAATTTTTGTTTCACTGTGAATCATCTAAAAAAATCTAGTGACATAGTTTTTAGTGGTATTCACACAAACATATTTTTAATATAGTTCTGAGACTAAATTTTAATAAAAGGACCTCTGCCTAGGGATCTTACTGCTGCAAACATGAATGATGTCATGGAACCAGAGACAGAACTATTGTAATATATATTTATCAACCATGTTTATCACATGGACTGTGGACCTCAGATGACAATCCCCAGGGAAAATTCCACCAAGAATGAGGAAGGGCCTTGGGGAGAAAACGAAACATGAATGTGCAAGTAGACTTTCCATTGTCCAGAAATATAAAAGAAAGTGGGAACACATGGGAGCCCATCTGATAGGCTGATATGCACGACACTTCACAATCCATAATACACAGGTTTACACTAGGACAAAAATGTTCACTTTGATTTTGTTATACTTGCTTCTGAGCATTGCTGTTCTCATGGCCAGTTCCATTCCTTCCAAGTGCTTTTGGAGAATGAGGCAGAATGAAAAAGGGGATGAAAACTTTAAGACAGCTTGTGTCATCGCTCTTCACACAGTGCAAAGGCCTTTGAAAAAAGACTATTTTAGCAACATTCTGAATATGCTGTAAGTGCTTTTGTATTTTTTTCATGTAGATTTCCTAACAAGTATTTCAGGAGATGTGTGACGATGAGACACAGAACAATGCTTTGAATGTTCAGTCTTGTTCTTCCAATGTGTTCACCAATAAACAACTCTGAATTCTTTTATAAACTCAATGCTATTTTATGACTTTAAATTGGTAAACAGAGTATTTTATGTTTCTTCCAGTTAGACTCCTGATTTCAAGGCTAGACACTGAGTGAACACAAGAATCTCTACCGTGATCCCCAGGATTAATCCTCCTGTTGACAGTTTCCAAAGCACAATGTTCAGTGCTTTATTATCAAAAATTATCCCATACTATTTCAATAAATTTCAGTCTGAGAAGGTACAGATAACGTTTCTGTCAGTGTGTAGCTACCAGTACCTGTACTCGGGCCTTTAATGTTTGGACTACACATAAGGTACAGAGGGCTTTCACACAGATTTTCAGTTACTCTCTGAAATTCTCTGGATGTAGTAACACTATGTTTTCTGAACCTGCATCAAGAATGTAAGTAGGATTTCTGTCTAATGTGAACCAAAACTAGCTCTTGTATCTTCATCATAACCTGTATACTTACACAACTACTGACTTTTTTGTATTACAAATCCCAGTTCTTTACTCTCTCTTTAACATAAAGAAGGAATGCTTAAACTTTATATTTTATGCTTGAAAAGCTAGGCTATCATTAATAGTGGTGACAATTTACTTTTCTTGTCACTAGACTGAATTGCATTTGTAGCATGTCTAGTTGACAGTGGCTGAGAATTGGATTAGAGGAGTTTCCCAGCAGTTCATCTCTTATTTATTTAAAAATTATATGTCTTCTTTTTATGTCTAAGTTGCTTATTTTCTGACACTTTTATCACACTTGCCACTTATCTTTCTCTTTCATTAATTTACTAAGTACAATTGCATTTTTTGCCATATGATTCCTGTACACATTTTGGATTTATGGGTTTCTTTTAGTTCTTTTCAAGCACAGCACTTTATACTACTAGTCTACTCTGACAGCTTAAGTAACTGGTGTTTCTTATGTTTAGCATGCATGAGTTAGTATTTGAGTCACACAAATTCTAGTCTCAAAATCATATTGGGTGGCACTGAAATTTTCAATAGCAATTTTCTGTGTGGTAATAAAGGTTATTCTAAAAGGGGCTACTTTGTAGACAATGATACCACAAAGGAACAGTTTCTATGTGGAAAACTAATTATACTTAAATCTGAATGAATCATTAACAATGAGGGATTGTGTCTGATGTTTGTTTGTCAGATGATAGGAACTTACTAGGAAAAGTCAGGAGAGACTATTCTTTCCATAAAGATAAACAAAAAAGATATTATATTCCAAATTAATATTTGCCCCTTTTTATTAAAAGGATATCAGATAGATTTATCATATGCTTTTCTCTTTATATTCTATTTTACAAACATGTAATGTTGGCACAAAGAAATCTTTCTGTAATTTTCAGATGGATCTAATTCTCAGTAGGATGCTAGTGTTCTGATAGTGTAACGGGAAGTATGGTCAAAATATATTTTTGATAAGATAAAATATATTGCACTATTTGTCAAATGTGAACCACATATGAGTTTTTTATAAATAAAGTAAGTTAATGATCCTGGGATATTTGTGCACATACTTAATCTGTGCATGCATGTCTGGAGAAGGTATATTCCTGTGCATTTGAAGATGTAAGCTAGAGCAAAACCTCATTCAAAATTGTGGGATCAGTTACATTAATATGGCATAAATGAGCATTTCTAATGTTTAGTCACAGTATTCATAAACACATACATCTTTTTAATTAATATATCTGTTTATTCATTTATTTTACCTCCAATCAGAGACCCCTACCTCCTCTACTCTTGGTCCCACTCTCCCTCCCTCCACTTTATATCAATGTCTGTTCTTCAGAGAAGGAAGCCGCACTACCAACCCATCCCAACTAATCAATCACATCAGGACTCAATGTGTCCTCATCCCCTGTGGCCTGACAATGAAGCTCCACCAGGGGAAAGAGTTAGAAAAAAGGCAACAGAGTTCATGTCCGATGCAGCCTAGAGTACTTATACTAGGGGACTTACATGAAGCCTGAACTGCCCATTTGCTACATCTGCTTATGGGTCCAAGGTCTACTCTATGCATGGTTCTTGTTTGGTGAGTCAGTCTCCACAAGACATTGTTTCCCTCATGAGTTGACACTGTTGTTTTCCTTGTGGAGCTCATGTCACTCCTTGGTCCTTTTATCTATCCTTACCCTCCCTTGCTTTTCCACAAGACTCACAACACTTTGACCAACATTTAGCTGTGATTCTCAGTATCTGTTTTGATTCACTGATGGCTGTGTTTCAGTTTTGAGTTGGCCTTGGATGGACATTCCCTCAATTTCTGCTCCATATTTATCACTGCACATCTTGTAGAAGGGTAAAATTTGCATCAAAGTTATTGTGGGTAGATTATTGTCTTCCTTCCTCAACTAGGAGTTCTCTCTAGTTAGAGGATGTCCTCTAAGTCCCATGATCTTCTACTAGGAATATCAGCTAGAGTCACCTTCCATGTTATCCCAGAACCTACCCTGTCTTAGTTGTCCATCTTGATAGACAGATGTCTACACCCACTTTCTCCCTTCCCCTGAGACCCTCTGTCCTCCTGCAACAGCTGTCCTAGGTCTGACATCCACCTTCATTTCTCTCTGTGCTCCCTCTCCTACCTTGAACTCTATCGTCAACTTTTTTGGCTCTCTATTCCATTTCTACTTCTGAGTGAGAATTAGGCATTATCTCTTGGCTCATCCTTCTTACTTATTTTCTTTGGGTCTGTGAATTCTAGTAAGTTTCTCTTGTACTATATGGCTAAATTAGTACATATCATGTGTGTCTTTCTTGGTCAGATTACCACTCAGGATGATCTTTTCTAGTTATGATTACTAAACCTGTAAATTTTGTGATTTTCTTGGTTTTAGTATCTAAGTAGTATATCATTGTATCAATGTAGCAAGTTTTATTATCCATTCTTTGTTTGATGGATATATATATATATATATATATATATATATATATATATATATATATATTGTTTTTGGATTCTGGATGTTATGAACAAAGCTGATATGAACATAGTTGAGCAAGTGTCCTCGGGTTTATCCTTAGGTATTGTACTGCTTGGTATTGGGTTTTCTGTGAAAGGGACTGATTGATTTCAAAAGTCAAACATACATTTTTTTTAAAGTGTATCTGTGGTGTGTGAAGTTATTAAAAAATTATTCTGCCTTCAAAAATAATCTACAGGATTAAGAAAAATATGAAGATGGATGTGTGGGAATATGTTTAATATATGGCCACTAATTATAATCAATTTTTAGTACAGGAGCCACATGTGGCCCAAGAAGCACTCTGTCCATTCATTCATCAGTTGTTCACTCACTACCTCAGCCAATTCAGTTAATTTAATAAGGAAATATGAGAAACTCAGGGATTCACACATGATGTGTATTTTTGACATTTCTGAATAATTAAAAAATGAATACATTATCAGATTTGAAGTTTGAACAAAGTGTTCCTTTATCTTTACCTTCTGAACAAGCACTCAACAACTACAGGTGGATAATTACTGTTTTGGAAAATGTTTATTTTGGTGAGATGGACTCACATAAACATGTATAGCTTTTCTAAGATTCCAGATTCTTATGTCATCCTAACCTCATTACAATGGATGTTTGCTTCAAACTTTAGAGGTGCAGACAATTTAATCAAGCATTATAGGCATTGTATTGTTTTCAAATGATCCTGTGTAGACCTTTGTCTATAATAAATATTGTGCCCTTTTATAGAACAGAATATGAAGACAAAAAGTTTGCTATGGCCTTGGCTTTCTCAATGGATAAAGTCAACAGAAACCCTGATCTTCTACCAAATCATCTTTAATATTTAAATTACCACACTGTCTAAGCATGTCAAAATTATATAATATCATTCACTTTTTTGAAGAAAGTCATATTATTTTTCCTAATTATGACTGTGGCAAAGAGATAAAATGTATAATAGTGCTTACAGGACCAAACTGGGAAACATCTGTGATATTTCACACATTTTTTTCCAGCTTCAAATATCGTAAGGTGGGATTTTTGTGTGGTGAAAATTAATGAAATTGTGTCTCTGTTGGTGGCATTAACAAGGTGTTAAGAAGGATGTAAGTATGAGACTGGTCTTACTGGCCTTATGTCAATGTATGCAGTCAAATGGTTTTATTTAGAGACTTGATGGGGATCCTATATTTATTTGTATGAAATAGAGAAAATGAGAGAAGTAATAGGTAAGGGGGATTTATAGAACTATTACAGATAGAAATATGTTTACAAGTTCTTAGAAGGGCATCCTACCTCATGCTGCTCCCTGTGACCTAGGTACTTCAGCTTACTTGTGGCACTTTTCATCCTCTCCTGAATGACCATGTACAATTTCCCTGCCTGCATCAGATGGTCCATGAGGGTACATCTCTGGCCTTGTCCATGGTCTCCTTCTTACTTTACTAAAACTGGAACTGGGCCGATCTAGCCATCACAGACAATGATCAGGGCATCCAATTTCTCTCATATTTGAGAAGAGAGATAAAAAAAAATAGAATCTGCTTCACCTTCCTGAGTGTAATCCCTGTCAATATGCAGTTATACATGTCAAGAGCTGAAGTGTATTACAACCAAATCATGACATCATCCACAAATGTTGTTATCATTTATGGCAACTCAGACACTACTCTAGCTTTGACTTTTAGAAGTTGGGAATCTGAAGGGATACAGAGAATGTGGATCACCACTTCACAGTGGAATGTTATTACAGGAAAGGGAGACTCCACACTTGACTTATTCCATGGGTTTCTTGGTTTTGCACACTACCATGGCAAGATTTCTGGTTTCAATCATTTTGTGAAGGCATTGATCCCTCTCAAATACTCAGATAAATATCTGGCAAGCCAGGAGTGGATGAATTTTAACTGCGAAGCCTCAGCATCTAACTGTAAGACAATGGAGAACTGCTCATCCAATGCCTCATCGGAATGGCTAATGGCACAGACTTTTGATATGGCCTTTAGTGATAGCAATTATGAAATATACAATGCTGTGTATGTTGTGGCCCATGTTGTTCATGATATGCTTCCTCACCTAGTAAACAATTAGCTAATTGACAAGGGGAAAGAACCAGATTATCACTGTTTGAAGGTAGTGTTTCATCTTGGATGAGTATTGTGTACATAATACAGGTGTAGGAATCCCTCAGGTGTCCAAATTGAGTGGAAATGGACTCGGAAATATTTCCCTCAAAAAACTATGATTCTAAACTGTTTGATCCTGACAAAGTATATCTAGAGATTTGTATATATCTCCAATATAAAGGCACTGAAGTGAGAGACACTATTAATTAAAATCAGAGATTTTGTAATAGAGCACCTCCATATAATCACACCTGTTCTAATACTGTAGACATAATTGGAACTTCCTCATTAATGCTATAAATGGTGAAAAGATGAGTGGTTTTTTTTCATTAACTGTAAAATTTGAGGTAATAAGTACTAGGATGCATTTCTCAAGTTTTATCAATTGATTCTGTCTAAACTTTAGTCTCTGAGGACCTTCCTCACAGGCTGAGTGTAATTATACAGAAAATACTGCTGTGAATCAGTTCAGTACATACATGTATGTTCATGTGCTTGAATGTATGTTTCTCACTACATTTGTATACACACACACACACACACACACACATATGTGTATGCACAGATATATACCCACATATATGTGTTTATGTACATGCATGTCTGTGTTTTTGGCCAACCGACTCTGTGTGTCTGTCTGTAAAAGTTAACATTAATTGGACTGTATGTCAGTGCCTGTTTGTTTTTGTTTTTGTATATTTTCTGAGGGTATATGTCAGTGCATATGTCTGCATGTTTTGTGTGTTTCTGTGTACTCAATTGCACGTATGTATATCTGTGTTGCTCTGTGTGTGTGTCTGTTTGTCTTTGAATGTTGTGAGCATGAATCTGTGTATGAGTCAATATATCTGTGTAGGTGCTCGTATTCCATTGTGTCTTTGTGTTTACATGTCTGGGCATGCATGTGTGTGCCTATGTATGTGTTTTGTGCATTTCTGTACTTGTGTGTCTGTTTGTGTCCATATCTTCATATCTCTGTTCGGCCATTATGTTGATGTGTGTGTAAGTAAATGTGTGTTGATATATTATGTGTGCATCTATGTATGGATGTAGGTCTCTGTATGCACATATTTGTGTATTGTACATCTTTGTATGATGTATACCTGTATGTCTAAGCTTTTGTTTTTTAGGTTCCTTTAAGATAATTAAATTCAGCAAATGTTATGATAAGTTAATATATCATTTCACTCTCATCGAGATTTCCATCCAGATACCTTTAACAAATTGCCTTTCAGATGAAATCAGAATATGTTTTCTCACATCAAGGAAGGGTTTATTGACTGTAGGATTCTTCCTGTCCTTAAGATGCACTCCTTCCTAAGAAATAGCCACTTCATTAATCCTGTTGGTGGCAAAGTGAATATGAACCAGAAAGAGTGTGACATCTATCACATTAGGAATTCCCCACACTGTGTTAGACTTAAGGTGAAGATAGGAAAGTTTAGTCCCTATTTTCCACATGGACAACATTTCCATTTAACTGAAGACATGCTAGAGTGGGCCTCAGGAAGTAGGCAAGTAAGTTTGTCATAACTGTACTAATTTGCACTTATGCTTTCTTGTAACTTAGTGAAATAAAATAAACTGGGACATAAGGAACTTATTTCTAGCCTCCTATATCATGGGTTTTTCTTTTTGCTATTTTGATGTGACGATATTGTTAATTCTTTAATGAATTTTATCATGCAATGTATACAGTTTTTTAAATTTTTTTACTAATTTATTCTTGTTACATCTCAATGTTTATCTCATCCCTTGTATCCTCCCATTCTTCCCTCCCCACCATTTTCCCATTATTCCCCTCCCCTATGACTGTTCCTGAGGGGGATTACCTCCCCCTGTATATGCTTATAGTGTATCAAGTCTCTTCTTGGCCACCTGCTGTCCTTTCTCTGAGTATACAGTTTTTTATTTTGTTAGAACCTGTTTTGTTTTTCATATGAATATAAAACCATGTTTGAAGATTCATAGATATTATTTCTATAAAATAAGCAAGATTCTTGAGGTACCATTCTTATTATCTATGGTGATTTTCTCACTTATGAAGAACCTCTGAAAAAGATGTTGAAGAGCCTTAAAAAATTGAACAGAATTTGAACAGCAATATGCACTGTCTCTACTCTTCTTCAAAATTGTCATTAGAATCTTGCTAAGTACCAAAATAAATGTAAAAATATGTCCTGGCCCATGAAATGAATTGAACAAGAATTCACCTGAAAGAGGGAGTTGGGATTGAAAATGGGGAGAGAGATGCAAGAAAATTGAGTCAAGTCCGGAAATTTCTGATCAAGACTCTTTAATGCTGAGGAGTAAGACTTTATATAGCAAAGTCAACAGGATCCCACTTTCCCTAGCCCCAAGACAAGAATACAATCTCTTGAATAGCTCCCTGTAAGAACTTGCTTAATCCTCTGGGTAGTTCCCTGTAAGGACTTCCTTATTTCTTCCAAAGTTAGATAATCCAAAGATAGCCTAGAAATCAAGACCTCCTTGAGCAAGGGTTAACAAGTCAAAGGTAACAGCCCACAGCCTAAGTACAGAATTTCTAACATGGCTGAATTTAGCATGGCTAAATTGTGGTCCCCACAAAAATATATGCAAAAAGGGAGAAGGAAATGAAGGAAACATTCCCTGTTCTACATAGGGAGTTGAGGTATCCCAGTGCTACATAGTGAGACCCTTTTCTCTTCCACAAGAAGTTTTTTAGTTAACTGTGTCTGGGAAGAATATGAGATTAGACTGTGCATGAGCGACAGTGTGGTTCTCACGTAGACCTTAATACTGAATTAAGGATTCAAAATGAATTTGCAAGAATCAGCAAATTTCTGATGAAGCATATACAGTCCCATCATCGGGTCTGGTGTAATACAAATAAATTTTTCTTTTAACTTAAGAAGTCATTCAATTAAATTTACACAAACTAAGTTTTACTCAGGTTCTCCCAGTCCTCACAGGCTCTATAAAGTCTTCTCATTTCAAGAAACAATTCAAATTCTAGCTTCCTACGCATCAACTCAGGACTTTGTCACTAGCAATACACCAGGCTCTGTATTTTCACACATTCTCACTATCTTTACACTGAGTTTGTCATATTTGCAGTCTTAATTTATTGGAGGATATGTTTGTTATCTGAGGTTTGAGTAGATAGCTAATCTGTTTCAGATTTGCTTTACTCATAATTTGTAAAACCACTGCTTTGATTAAGCATTGACCATGAGCAAAATGAGAAAAAAATGATTGATTTGACTTATGGATTACTGTCAAAGGAAGATAAGGAAGGAATTTGGAGACTGAAACTAGAGCTTAGACCCTTGAAGGAGCATTGCTTACTGGCTTGCTCTGTTTGATTTCTCATACATAATTGCCTAGGGACAGTATTTTCAATTGTAAACTAGGCATGCCTCCAATGCATACCAATTAATAAAATGCCTCACAGATATGAAAAGAGGCTAGTCTGTTAGAGAGAATTCCTCAATTAAGGTTCCCCTAATCCTGTCATTTTACTGTACTTTGTGTCAGCTAGATGAAAATTGACTAGAAAACCAGTTTACAATTTCTGTCCTGTTTGCACAAAGTAAACTAAAAGTACTCTTTTCTTGGATTGCAAAGATTTGGTAATAATCTCAACTTTCCATCCATTTGCTTAAATAGATTCATATGTTTGGCATTTTACAAAGTGCTAAATGAAATGTGGTCCCTCAGTTTCTGTGTATTAAATAATCTTATTAATATATTAACATGTTAATATAATATAGTTGTGGCAGAAGTAGATAAAACTCCTGATATTAACATGTATATTACTTTCTCAGATGCTACCCTCTGTATGCACTACTGATTGTGGTCTTGGATTCAGAAAATTCGGGCAGGAGGGAATGTCAGCCTGCTGCTTTATTTGTATCCACTGCCCAGAAAATGAAATTTCTAAGGGAACAAATGAGTGTGTGCTGCTGTGGTAAAGCCTTCACAATGTTAATCCTCTCCACACACACACACACACACACACACACACACACACACACACACACACACACACACAAATGATGAGGGAGTCTAAAAAGCAACTGCAAAAATAAAATATACAATTTCCTCCATTAGTCTTTATAGGAGTACAAACATTAACAACACCTTATGTCTAGACCTACATTTTGATCCATTGAAAATTTATGTCATATGACATTTTCTCAAAGAAATAATTTTCACAATCAAACTGCAGTGTGAGCAATTCTACACAAGATCTTTCCTTGTGATTAATCTCTATAACTACATGTAGGAAACATTCCAGTCATTAATCTTTCAAGTATATACACATTTTTGAACATATATATATATATATATATATATATATATATATATATATATATATGTCTTCCTACATATGGCTATGCACATCATGTATGTTCATAGCACCACGTAACACACATAGGACAAAAGATTGCCTGGACTGGGTAATGGGGTGGGGAAACTATATCTCTATCCTTAGGAAAATTAGCATAGATATAAAAAATACTACTTGTGATATTATCAGAAACTGATACGTAAGAGACAGAATTCATCTAATTTCTAGAAGCCCATTTTCAAGTGTCTGATATCATTTGATTCTAGTAAAGTAGGGGTAAACATTGAAACATAATCTATAAAATATAAGGGGTCTTATATAAAATGTTCTATATATAGCACACACTTAATAGTTTCATGAAATAATAAATTAGAGTGGTTTTGTATTGAAAACAATTAGTCACAAATTTTAAAGTATTATTGCCACCTACAGAGTCTTTTTAGTCAAATGATTATATGTTTATGCTTTGCTACACGCAAATGGCCACTGAATAGTTTTTCTCACACTTTGCCTTCATCCTCTGTAATGAAATGGAAGTTTTAAAAATACATATCTGGGCAGTGAGATGCCTCAACCTTTAAATCTTTTGCCACTATGAATAATGACTGTACTTAATTCCCAGGAACCATATAGCAAGAGGAGTCAAAAAAATCTTAGAAAATGCTTCTGATATTTATGCATTCCAATATACCGCAAAAGTATTAAACAGACTGTAATAAAATTGTTTTTAACATAAAAATAACAAGAATTATGGGTAGTTACATCAATAACTACAAAATTTTTTATTATTTCTTTATTAATGTTATGTGTGAGTTGGGAGGGTATATGTTCTCAAGGGCAGATGCAGGGGAGAAGCAACTAATAACGCTGTAGTTATAGTTGCAGGCAGTTGTGAAACACCTCACCTGGGGTCTGGGAACTGAACTCAGGTTTTCTGAAACAGCACAACAATCTCTTCATTGTTAAGCCAACCTTCTGGATCTCAGGCAAATTAAGAAATTACAGCCGGGTGTGGTGGCAGATGCCTTTAATCCCAGCACTTGGGAGGCAGAGGCAGGAGGATCGCTGTGAGTTTGAGGACAGCCTGGTATACAAAGCAAGTCCAGGACAGCCAAGGCTACACAGAGAAACCCTGTCTCGAAAAAAAAAAAAAAAGAAATTACAGTTGTCCAGAAATCTATTGTTTTACATAAAAAGATTTTTAAAACTAGAAGCACACCATAAGTCTCTGAAATTATCAAGTGAATTGACACAATTGCTATCAAGTTTCCTGAGCATGTCATTTGTGAAAAACATATTGTGAATGTGGTATTTGGCTCTACACAAAAAACTCTGGGCTACAACTCTTGATTCATGGTACTTATTTTGCTTTATTCATACTCTTTATCAATATATGTTTTATCCCAGAGTATACTCGGAGTCTGTGTGTCATACAGATTGGAATTAGGGAAGTAGGAATGTGCAGGATGTTTCCCATGAAGATGGGATCAAGATGAAGGGCTTTGTAGTGCTCAGTTTATAGAGGTATCTACCTTCAGCAGATACCTAGTGCTTTTCATGAACTAGATTGAAGAGTTCTTCTTTATACTGCAGATTGACAACATAAATGAGGATATATTAATTATTGTAACAATTTTCAAACATTAATATTACATTTATAGAGGTTTTCAAGATGGCGGCAAGCAGTGTGGACCACGTTTGGAGGCTCCAGTGAACAACTCAAGGAATTGCACAGATTTCTGAGCCAGGAACACAGAGGTCCAAACATCACGGCAGCGGGAGTGCACCACGGTTCGGAGGGACCACGGTGCGGAGGACCTGCATGCCCCTGCACACAGGAGGAGCATGGATTTTCTCTGATCGGAGTGGCAGTGGCAGAGGCAGCAGCACCAGCGGCACCAGCAGTGGTGGCTGAGGTTTGCAGCTCATAGCCTTCCGGTGGAGGCGATTGGTATGGTGGCTGGTGGGAGTTGCTGCGGGACAGGGGATTCGGGGCAGGATTTGGGTCGTGTGGAGCCTTCGGACCCAGACTGGACTCAGCGGACAGTTTGACCCCAGAGTCCCGGGTACTGGCCCAGCCCAGCAAGCAATTCTGCCTGACGCACTAACTCAGCTTTGGCCACAGCTCCCGTGCTGTGGCTGAGGCTTAGTTGAGCTCGCAGCTCCATGCTAGGCAGCACCTCAGCTCAGTGGCAGCTCCCCTGCGGTGACACAGTCTGGGCAGAGCACTTGGTTGAACCACAGGCGCTAACTCAGAGCAGCTGCAGTTGGCCAAGAACTCAGTTCCACCCCAGGCGCCACCTCAGCTCAGCGGCAGCTCCCCTGCAGTGACACAGTCTGGGCAGAGCACTTGGTTCCACCATTGGCACTAACTCAGAGCAGCCGCAGGTCTCCTGCTGTGGCGCAGGCTTGGTGGAGTGCGCCGTCCCATCCTAGGCACCACCTCAGCTCAGTGGCAACTCACCTGCGGTGACACAGTCTGGGTGGAGCACTTGGTTCCACCACTGCCGCTAACTCACAGCAGCCACAGTTCTCCTGCTTTGGCACAGGCTGGACAGAGCTCTCGGTTCCACCAGCTCTAAGACTCTGGTTGGTCACAGTGTGCAGTTTGAATCCAGAGTTCCTGGCTGCGATTGGTGGTCAGTTCGGGCCCTGAGTCAATAACTGACCACAGCACGCACTTTGGGCCAAAAGGCCTTAGTGGAGCTTGGTGCGTAGTCCCAGCCCAAAAATTCTGGCTGGACCCTGTGCACATTTTGGGCCCAGAATTTAGCTGAGCTCGACAGACTGTTCAGGCCCTGAGAATCTAGCTGAGTTCAGCCCGTGGTTCAGGCCCAGTGTTCCTGCCTGGACTTGGCAGGGAACACAGAAGGCTGTGGATACCTTGGCCTGACCCAATGCTCATTCAGAGACCCAGAACAATTGCAGGTTCCACAGCACAGGGGGGCTGAAGATCACTGGCTGTGAGCAACCAGAACAACAGGGCTAACCTCCTAAGATCCACACCAGTGAAGCTTTGAGCTCCCAGCCTAGGGAAATCATGAGAAAATAAGTGAATCTATCGTCAGACACCCTCCATCCAACTCTGGAAGCTACCCAACAAAAACAAAGACAGCAAGATGTCCAAAGTACAACGAAAAAGCATATGCAAAAAAACCCAAAACAACATGGCGTCTCCAGTTTCCAGCTATCCCAAAGAAAACAACCCAGAGAACTCAAATACAACGGAAATACAAGAAAATGACCTCAAATCCTTAGTAATGAGGATGATAATGGAGGAAACAAATAAAATTCGTAATCAAATGCAGGAAGACGCAGACAAACAGGTGAGAGACATAAAAGAAGCACATACAGTGGAACTGGAAAAATGGCAGGAAAATGCAAACAACCAGATGAAAGAAATAAATAAAACGGTTCAAGCTCTGAAGACCTATAAAGAGGCAATGGAAGAAACTCAGGAATACACAAAAAATCAGATGAAAGAAATAAAAAAATCAGTTCAAGATCTGAAAATGAAAATGGATTCAATGATAAACACACAGACAGAAGAAAAACGAGAATGGGAGACCTCAGAGAAGAAGGCAAGCAACACAGAGGTGAGCTTTTCTAACAGAATCCAAGAGATGGAAGAACGAATCTCATGGCTAGAAGATACAGTCACAGATATTGAATCAACCATTAAAGAAAATGCCAAATCTGGAAAACTCCTGACACAAAACATCCAAGAAATTAAGGACACCATGAAAAGAAGAAATTTGCAGATAATAGGCATTGAAGAAAGAGAAGACATCAGACTCCAGGGCCCAGAAACTATTCTCAACAAAATCATAGAAGAAAATTTCCCCAATCTAAAGAAAGAGATGCCTATAAACATACAAGAGGCCTACAGAACACCAAATAGAATTGATCAGAAAAGAAAAACTGCCCGCCACATAATAATCAAAACACAAAACATGCTGAACAAAGAAAAAATATTAAAAGCTGCAAGGGAAAAGGGCCAAATAACAGTTAATGGTAAACCTATCAGAATTACACCCGACATCTCAGCAGAGACAATAAAAGCCAGAAGGGCCTGGACAGAGATCCTGCAAACCCTAAGAGAACACAGATGCCAGGCCAGATTACTTTACCCAGCAAAATTATCAATAACCATTGATGGAGAAAACAAAATATTCCATGACAAAAACAAATTCAAACAGTACCTATCCACAAACCCAGCTTTACAGAAGGTACTAGAAGGAAAACTCCATTCCAAAGGGTCAAGCTACAACCAAAACTACCCAGGAAATAGATAACTATCCCATGGCAAAAACACAACTACACAAACGCTCGACTGGAAACAACATCAAAATTAAGACTCTTAACAGTCACTGGTCATTAATGTCTCTCAACATCAATGGCCTCAATTCTCCAATAAAAAGACACAGACTAACTGAATGGGTACATAAACAAGATCCAACATTCTTCTGCATTCAAGAAACACATCTCACCATAATGAAAGGCATTACCTCAAGGTAAAAGGTTGGAAAAAAATATTCCAAGAAAATGGTCACAAGAAGCAAGCAGGCATAGCCATTTTAGTATCGAACAAAATAGACTTTCAAGCAAAATTAATCAAAAGGGATGAGGAAGGACACTTCATACTCATCAAAGGTAAAGTCAACCAAGACGACATCACAATTCTGAGCATCTATGCTCCCAATACAAGGGCACCCACATTTGTAAAAATCTGCTAAAAAAGCTTAAACCACACATCGATCCCCACACAATAATAGTGGGAGACTTCAACACCCCACTCTCACTGAAGGATAAGTCATTGAAACAGAAACTAAGCCGAGAAATAACATCATTAACCAATGCCATGGGTCAAATGGATCTAACAGATATCTATAGAACCTTTCACCCAAACAAGAAAGAATACACCTACTTCTCTGCACCCCATGGAACCTTCTCCAAAATTGATCACATTGTAGGTCACAAAGCAAGCCTCAATAGATACAAGAGGATTGAAATAATACCTTGTCTCGTATCAGATCAGCATGCTCTTAGGCTGCAATTCAACAACAACAGAAATAACAAAAAGCCTACATGTACGTGGAAACTAAACAACTCTCTGCTAAATGACACCTGGGTCAGGGAAGAAATAAAGAAAGAAATCAAGGAGTTTCTGAAATTCAACGAAAATGAAGAAACAACATACCGAAATTTGTGGGATACATTGAAAGCAGTGCTAAGTGGAAAATTAATAGCACTAAGTGCCTTTGAAAAGAAATTGGAAACATCACACATAAGCTTCTTAAGAAGACAAGTGGAAGCCCTAGAAAAAAAAAAGAAGCAGAAACACCCAAGAGGAGTAGACGCCTGAAAATAATCAATCTCAGGGCTGAAATTAGCAAATTAGAAACTAAGAAAACAGTCCAAAGAATCAACAAAACCAAAAGCTGGTTCTTTGAGAAAATCAACAAGATAGACAGACCATTAGCCAAACTAACTAAAAGGCAGAGACACAGTTTGAAAACAACAAAATCAGAAATGAAAAGGGAGACATAACAACAGACACTAAAGAAATTCAAAGAATCATAAGATCGTACTTTGAAGGCATATACGCCACAAAATTTGAAAATCTAAGGGAAATGGACAATTTTCTTGATCAATTGCACTTGCCAAAGTTGAATGAAGAACAGATAAACAAGCTAAATAGTCCCATTTCCCCTACAGAAAGAGAAGCAATCATGGATGGTCTCCCAACCAAAAAGAGCCCAGGGCCAGATGGTTTCAGTGCAGAATTCTACCAGACCTTCAAGGGCGAGCTAATACCGATACTCTTCAAGTTACTCCAAACGATAGAAATGATGGAAAATTACCAAATTCATTCTATGAGGCCATAGTCTCATTGATACCTAAACCTCACAAAGATTCAACAAAGAAAGAGAATTTCAGACCAATTTCTCTTATGAACATATATGCAAAAATACTAAATAAAATACTTGCAAAACGAATACAGGAACACATCAAAGATATCATTCATCATGACCAAGTAGGCTTCATTCCAGGCATGCAGGGATGGTTTAATATATGGAAATCCATCAATGTAATCCACCATATAAACAAACTGAAAATAAAAAACCACATGATCATCTCCTTGGATGCAGAGAAAGCATTTGATAAAATTCAACACCCATTCATGTTTAAAGTTTTAGAGAGATCGGGAATACAAGGCACTTTCCTCAACATAATAAAGGCTATATACAGCAAGCCAATAGCCAAAATCAAAGTAAATGGTGAGATACTCAAGGAAATTCCTCTAAAATCGGGAACAAGGCAAGGCTGCCCACTCTCTCCATATCTCTTCAATATAGTACTCGAAGTTCTAGCCAGAGCAATAAGTCAACAAAAGTAGATCAAGGGTATCCAAATGGGAAAGGAGGAAGTCAAATTATTCCTCTTTGCAGATGATATGAATGTGTACATAAGTGACCCTCAATATTCCACCAGAGAACTCCTAAAGCTGATAAACACCTTCAGCAAATTGGCTGGATACAAAATTAACTCAAAAAAGTCTGTAGCCTTCCTATACACAAATGACAAGCTTGCAGAGGAAGAAATTAGGAAAACCACACCCTTCACATTAGCCACAAGCAATATAAAATATCTAGGAGTTACCCTAACTAAGCAAGTGAAGGACTTGTATGAAAAAAATTTCAAAACTCTGAAGAAAGAGATTGAAGATGACCTGAGAAGATGGCATGATCTTCCTTGCTCATGGATCGGGAGAATTAACATAGAAAAATGGCCATCCTACCAAAAGCAATCTACAGATTCAATGCAATCCCTATCAAAATACCTACACAATTTTTTAAAGACATTGAAAGTTCAATTCTGAACTTCATATGGAAAAACAAAAAACCCAGAATAGCTAAAACAATCTTGTACGATAAAAGGTGCTCCGGACAAATCTCCATACCTGATCTCAAATTGTACTATAAAGCAATAGTAATTAAAACAGCATGGTACTGGCACAGCAACAGGCTGGTTGATCAATGGAATCGAATCGAAGACCCAGATATGAATCCACACACATATGGTCACTTGATTTTTGACAGAGAAGCCAAATCCATTCAATGGAAAAAGTACAGCATCTTCAACAAATGGTGCTGGTCTAACTGGAGGTCTATGTGTAAAAAAATAAAACTGGACCCATATTTGTCACCTTGCACAAAACTCAAATCCAAGTGGATTAAAGACCTCAACATAAAACCAGAGACACTAATCCACTTAGAGGAAAAAGTGGGAAAGAGCCTGGAACATATTGGCACAGGAGACAACTTCCTGAACAGAACACCAATGGCCCAGGAGTTAATGTCAACCATTAATAAATGGGACCTCATGAGGCTGAGAAGCTTCTGTAAGGCAGGAGACACTGTCAAGAGAACAAAGCGACAGACTACAGACTGGGAAAAGATCTTCACCAACCCTACATCTGAGAAAGGTCTAATATCCAAAATATATAAAGAACTCAAGAAATTAAACACCACCAAACCGAATAACCAAATAGAGAAATGGGGCTTGGAACTAAACAGAGAATTTTCAACAGAGGAGTATCAAATGGCTGAGAAACACTTAAAGAAATGCTCAACCTCCTTAGTCATCAGGGAGATGCAAATCAAAACAACTCTGAGATTCCATCTTACACCCATCAGAATGGCTAAGATCAAAAACTCAAGCGACACCACATGCTGGTGAGGATGTGGGGAGAGAGGAACACTCCTTCATTGCTGGTGGGAATGCAAACTAGTACAGCCACTTTGAAATCTATCTGGTGCTATCTCAGAAAAATGGGAATAGGGCTTCCTCAAGACCCAGCTATTCCACTCCTTGGAATATACTCAGAAGATGCTCCAGCACACAACAAGAAAATTTGCTCAAGTATGTTCATAGCAGCCTGTATTCATAATGGCCAGAACATGGAAACAGCCTAGTGTCCCTCAATAGAAGAGTGGATAAAGAAACTGTGGTACATATATACTATGGAATACTACTCAGCTATTAAAAACAAGGAATTCCCAAAATTTGTGGATAAATGGATTGAGCTAGAAATGATCATAATGAGTGAGTTAACCCAGAAGCAGAAAGAATCAAATGGTATATACTCACTTATATCTGTATACTAGCCCAAGGGACATGTCCCACGAAAGCCTTCACTTACCAGGAAACTGGGACAGAGGGGAGGGCATCCTATGGGGCTCTAAATGAGAGACGCATGGGAGAATAGCAAAATAAAAGGATCCAGAGGGT
>NW_026131475.1:0-55005 GCF_903995435.1 Acomys russatus | reverse complement strand
GTGTGTGATGTGGTATGATATATTTGTGTATTGTGTGTGTGTCCTGTGTGGTGTGGTGTAGTTTAAAAAAAAGCTTCCCTGTTTAGCATTGGCGTCGTGGACGCTCTTAGTAGACAAGGCTGGGCTCAAACTCACAATGATCTGCTAGTTTTACATTCTAAGAATCATTTATTCCTGCTATACTGTGGCTAATTTACACCTAACTATGATGCCTATTTACATATGCTGTATCACTTTCAGATCTATCATTTATCTAATCATCCAAATTCTATCTCTTCTAGGTAAAAAATAAATTACTATCCCCCCCATTTATATACAGTTTATGTTCTACTGATCCTGTTTATTCATCCATCGTGATAGTCTAACAAAATATAACCATGTTCTATCTTCCATATTTCTATACTTTATCACTCTACCCATGATAGCTGTTTTATACTGAATCTATGTGTCATCTATCCTAAAGGAGTCTCATTTCAATCTCTGTACCTATGAATTGTGCCTACCCGTGTGTGGAGTAGCATCTAACCTGTAATTACCCTGTGTTACCACAATAAGGATCACCTAGGTAGTACAGTATTCTGAATCTATCTTCCATTTAAGGATCACTTTGTCCTATAGCTATACTGTAACCTTGTTCCATCTTATCAAAATCATCTATCCATCTTCTATCTCTCTAACTGCATTCTATTTATATCATATTTCTCTACATATAATGTGTCTTGCATATATTCCTGCATTATAATATCATACTCTTTTGGTATCTCTCTATCCATTGGACCAAACCTCTGACCACCATGCCCCCCTTGCCTGCATCCCATCTATCCTTTAAGCTAAGTTGTGAATGGCTATCATCCAAGATCATTAAATCATTAGCTAACTTTTATCTCGCTTTCCACCTATCTCTCATAAATATAGATATATATATCCTCAATAATAATTATCTTCTTTATTTTCTTATCTTTTTGATTATCTTCTACCCCGTCTTCTATACTCTAGTTATTCTGGAATGTTAACCATCCATGTATCAATATCCCATAGCTACCTGAATTTCCTCTTCCCGGCACATCTAATTGGTAGTTATGGTGTATATCTTTTTCCTTCTTTATCATATTTAATTGTTCTGAGCTATGGACTACTTTCATATACGAGTTAAATCCTCTAACTCCTCTGAGTTTTTTCTTCAAATCTCTATCCTTCATCCTCTTGCTTCTTGTTCTTGGCCATCCATCATCAATCTATGTTTATTTATACTGTTCTTGTGTATACATGTATTTATCAATCACTTATCTTTGAATATCCTATGGACTATACCATTGATGTATCATTTCTTTTCTCCTTAACATAAATCATGCTTATCTATTTGCAACTTATCTATAACCCTTTATTTTTTTTATTCTTTTTTTTTTATTAATTTATTCTTGTTACATCTCAATGTTTATCCCATCCCTTGTATCATCCTCCCAGTCCTCCACCCCCCCCCCCATTTTTCCCATTTATTCCCCTCCCCTATGACTGTTCCTGAGGGGGATTACGCCCCCTATATATTCTATAGGGTATCAAGTCTCTTCTTGGCTACTTGCTGTCCTTCCTCTGAGTGCCACCAGGTCGTCCCCCTCCAGGGGACATGGTCAAATTTGAGGCCACCAAGTACGTGAGAAAAGTCGTATCACACTCCTCCACTCAACTGTGGAGAATATTCTGGACCATTGGCTAGATCTGGAAGGGGTTTAAAGTTTACCTCCTGTATGTGTCCCTTGGGCTGGGTGCCTTAGTTTGAGCGGGACCCCTGGGCCCAATCTGCCTATAATATTGTTCTACTTAAGATTTCTAGGACCCTCTGTATCCTTTTTATTTGCTGTTCTCCCATGCGTCTCTCATTTAGAGTCCCAATAGGATGCCTTCCACTCTGTCCCAGTTTCCTGGTAAGTGAAGGCTTTTGTGGAACATGCCCCAATTGAGAAATGGGGCTTGGAACTAAACAGAGAATTCTCAACATAGGAGTACCAAATGGCTGAGAAACACTTAAAGAATGCTCAACCTCCTTAGTCATCAGGGAAATGCAAATCAACAAAACAACTCTGAGATTCTCATTACACCCATCAAAGGGCTAGATCAAAACTCAAGCACACAACTGCTGGCGAGGATGTGGGGAGAGAGGAACACCTCCTTCAGTGCTGGTGGGAATGCCAAACTAGTACAGCCACTTTGGAGATCTATCTGGTGCTATACAGAAAAATGGGAATAGGCGTCCTCAAGACCCAGCTATTCCACTCTTGGAAATCCCAGAAGATGCTCCAGCACACAACAAGAAACTTTGCTCAACCATTGTTTCATAGCAGCCATTATTCAATAATCATATAGCCAAACATGGAAAAGCCCTAAGTGTCCCCACAGTAGAAGAGTGGATAAAGAAACTGTGTACAATACCTATGGAATACTATTCAGCTATTAAAACAAGGAATTCCCGAAATTTTGTGGATAAATGGATTGAGCTAAAATAGATCATAATGATGAGTTAACCAGAAGCAGAAGAATCAAATGGTATATAACCCTTTAGAATTCCATAAAGATACATTCTTCAATTCTTCTCAGTGCTCATCATTTTTTTCCATAAATTTATCATCAATTTCCAATGCATCTTGTATATCATCTTCCATTGGCTCTCTCTTTCTCTCCTCTTTCCTCTTTTCCTCTGGTTACAACACCTCAACCCTATTCTTAAATCTATCAACTACAACCTTTAGATTTAGGTACTCATATCGCTCCTCTTACATTAAATATATAGATGAATTTCATTTATTCTCTCTTTCATACACTCCAATGTTAAATGTATTATATATAACTTTATATCTACTGCGCCATATTCTATGACAATACTTTACATAATATTGTTTATAATCTTTAGGTCTTCTTATAGAAATCATCTATAATATTTATCACAGTGCCCTCAACATCCTTCACTAATTTTTGGTACTGGATCCTCTCGTCTCATACAATATTTTTGGTACTTGAAAACGCAGCTATACTCTCACTTTTTGCCATTGTATTCCAAAAGATTTTTAAACTGTGGTAATAAATAGAATTATACAAGGAACAGAAAATATTTTCACAATCAGCAAGTTGATAATTAGCTTAAATAAGGTATATACTTAAATACATAAATTTAATTAGTCTGAAACTTCTAAACTGAAATATGAAATATTGAATTCTGCAATAAAAACCTGAGACCCCCGCCCCATATCCTTATCTCAATGATTTCTTTCGACAAAATTAGGGGGAAAAATCTCGGCATTTTGCCCATACCAAAAGAGCCTCATAGAATCAGCAACCCATATTTTCTGGTTGAAGAAAAGTTTGGCCTTGTGTTTACTTTCTGTATCCGGGCAACTCTAGAAATTCAACACAGATTATGAGAATGCTGAAGAACATAAAAGAAGAAGCCACAAGAAAATATTTTGATATACAAAAGAGAAAGTTAAACACAGGATAGATAGATGGTAGATTGCAGGTAGGTGATAATAATGAAAGGTTAAAAATAGGTTAGTTGGCGGATGGGCTTAAAATGTTTGATAGAAAACAAAACTGAGGTTTGATAGATGATAGATTGAAGGTAGCTTTTATGTAGTTAATTATAGGTATATGCATGATGAATACACAGTTGATAGAAAATAGAGGAGGATATATGTAGAAATATGAAAGGATTTTGAATGATATACTAGCAAATAAGACAATAATACAATAGGAGATAGAAGATTTAGGCTAGTGATACAGTAGAATATAGAATATAGAAGATGACAATAGAAAATCAGTGACAGACAAACCAGATGATGACCAGATGAGTGGCAGTTGTGTAAAAAGAAGATACAAAAAGATGTAATGTACATAGTTGAGGACAGGATAATCACAGGAAGAAAGCAGGGAGATGATAAATATAGAAGATGTAGATGCTACCAGATTATAGAAAAATGATTGCTTTGTAAAATATTGGTATTAATTGGATTTACATTCTACTTTTACCTGATTAAAAAATGGAGAGAAATCAGCAGGAAAAGAGCATGAAGTAGGAATGAATAATGCTGTTGACAAAGAATCTTTTACTCAATGAGTTATAACTTTGATATTCTTTTCACTTCGTTGAAATAATGGAAATGGATTTACTTGCTTGATTGTGTATTTACTATTTTTTTAGCTACCAGTTCATCATATTTAGCCTGACTGCCTCAAACACTCAAATATTATGAATTCCTATCTGAATATTGTGTATGGCCCCATCTTGACACACTTTTTCACAAGATTTACTCTGCATAATGAAGGCACTTGATGTTTAATTAACAAAAAAGTGTGCCATTTTCTTGTCTTATAAGTTATAGATTCACATAGGAATAATTGGCCTCATTGCTACTATTCATAAAGCTCATTCTTGAATTCTCTGTTAATTCAGGTTGCTTTAAATAAACCAGTGACAACACAAGAAGAGTTTCACAATTTGTTGAAGAGAATTAGCAAGCTGATGGAAAAACATGATCATGGACACACTAGAGCCAGAGAAAGGGCTGTAAGAGGTCAGGCAGCTGTTACCTCTACACTTGCGGATAGAAGTTTGACCAAGGCCCATTTCTTCCTTGTGTCATTGCTGACTTTAGAGGATCACAATCCTTACCATAATTTGAGTGGCATAGAGTAGGGAATATTAGTTGAAGGCGACATTAGGCATACTATTTGTTCCTTTCCACGTATTGGTTGTTTGCAGGTGGAGTATGTACAGTGTACAAAATATACCCAAAACCTTGTCCATGAGTGGAACTTACCAAAGTAAAATGGACAATCGTAATGACCATTTCGGTGGATCTGTAAGACAATGCTTGAATCATGAAAAACATGTAGCTCTTGATATGTGATGGATTTATCTACATGAACATGTAATCACAGTCTCCTGATAGTCGTTTAAGGCATGACCTTCTTGACTCCCTTATTCCTTGAGAAATTTCTTTATTTGTATGCCCTCTTTGTGGCTAACCCCCCTGAAATATTTCCTAGGCCCATTGTCCACTCATTCACATTGCATTTCTTCTTCAATTATCTTCAGTAGGGCTAAAGTTTCTACACTCTCCATCCTACACCACCAATGCTAAAGACAGTATTCTCATTGTCTCTTTAGTGAAGACATTTGTAATTCATTCTGTGTACATATTGTGAGACTGTTGACCTAAAGCCCCAATTCTCAGGAAAATCATTTTAATCACTGACACTTTTTTTTCTTGTGAGTTGCAGAGCTAATTCATATCTACCAAAATATTTAAGTTGGAGTCTGTGTCACCCAAATTCCTTACTAATTCAGGGAAAGGCGAGAGTGTTAGTTTTGTGAACATGAACAGAGGCCATCTTGAAGTGTAGTGCTCACTGAGATGCCCTGGGAATGGCCTCACGTTCTCTCAAGTAAAAGCCCTTCATCAAAAACTAAGCAGAATTCCACCTTTTAGTTAGGGACTGTTATTATGGATCTATGTACAGCTGTTACCCTTGTATGGCATATTGAGGATCCTGAGTTTGATAGAACAAAATGGAAAATTGCACGTTGTTGGGTTATTTTTCAATGGCATTATTTTTACTTAGAAATGATATATCACACTTTAAGTCTTTTCTATGGTACTAGATATTACTTTGCATTGGTGAGATAGGTGAAGCCTTATATGCACATGCTGTGCAAGCTTGATGACCTCAGTTCAATCCATGAAACCCACATGAAAATCCAAGTAGATTACCAATATCCCAAAGTTCTATTCTCACTTCCTCTATAGTTGTGGAATACACAAGCCCTCACATCTATTCAAAAACATTTTTTTAAATTGGACATTTGATATCTATAACAGCAACTGCTCATTTTTTAATGTAACTTCTCTCATTTATTTTATGAAAAGAAATATCAAAGAAAAGAACAACGTTTGAGGAAACTGAAGTTCCTGAGTTCACTAGCAATGAAGAGTACCAAAAGATGGTAAGAGTGCTTTTCTTGCATACTTTATAGGTAGATTACATGTAACACAGTATGCAGTACAGCTCTTCTGTAAGTGTATCTAAAAGACCATAGGCCTTCAATACGACAACCGGTATTACAAAAATTCATATTCTTAGCTGAAAATCTAAGCCACATAGGGACATCATTAATACTTTTAAGCACTTTTATTTTCAAAAAAGTTGAGTGCATGTAATATATTGAGATTTGTTGTTTTTGACACTATGGTCCTAACGGAAGAAACAGTTGGTCATCAGATCCAAGGCTATTAAGGGACAGAATGGGAAGAATTTCTGTCCTCTGGGCTCAACCCAAATTGGGGAGTATGATGTATATGTCCCCCAATTTGAAGGGCACAGCATTTTTTATTTCAGCACCTGTATTTCTGTGCAGGAAGAATCAGTATACCATAAGGGCATTATATATTGTGTTAGGAGAGAGGCAGAAAATTAGACCGATTATAGTCCTTTGGTTGGAAACTCTCAGATTGAGGATGAATGGTGATATTATTAGCAGATACAGGCATAACTAAAACATTGTGATGAGGGTAGTGTTGGCAGCCAAGAAAAATTCTGTAATGGTAGGTATATGTTCCTCTCGTGATGCTGTTTTAGATCTATCTCTCCTTCATTCAGTTTTATAATAAACTATTTCTCTATTTATATATGGGAGGCTATTGTATGAAAGAGGAGAGCAGAGAAGCAGACAGAAGAGTCTTTGTACTATGATGGCTTAAAAGAGTGAGCAGTGAACATGAATCAAAGTGAAATACTTTCGATACATCCATTAGGCTTGAAATAAATCATTTGATGTATATTTCCTTTGGTACTTTTCAACTTGGTGTCTTCCTCACACTTATATATGGATTAGTTACAAGGAAAGTATATAAAACATGTTTTAAATGTAAAGAACTTCTTAGTCGACAGATACATTAGAATGAATATTAGGGTGGGTTTTGATTGTGCATTTGACTCTCAAAGTTTCCAAAATGATGGTGGCAACAATGGAAAGGATTCTGATAATTCTTCTGCAGGAACACTCCAGTGAAATTCAAGCTTGTGTTTTAATTGTTGATTCTGATGATGAAACTACCGTAAAGCCATCCAGGTAATATATATGATGGTGGTAAGTAATGAACCCTGAATTTTCTTTTTTTATACGGGATGAGCATACTATAGAATGACCAATAAGGACATTGAGTGAATCCCAGATGAGCAAATTGAATGTTCCAAATCTTGGTATTCCATATATCTTTGGAGTAATATAAATGGTGTCTGTTGTATTATCTTCTTTAAGTGTCGAATAATTGGTGAAGAAAAAATCTGTTCACTACATGTGAGATTGTGACCCCAATCTTTAGGGCCCACAAAGAAGAAGAGGAATGATTCCTACAATTTTTACCTCTGTCTTGAAAAGAAGTCACATTCTTGAACACAAACACACACACACACACACACACACACAATCACACACTGAAAAACAAATATGTATTTGAAAAAACTGGAGTACTGAAGGCACACATGCTAGCATTTGAGATATGGAGTTAAGAGAATCAGTAGTTCACAGTATGGTTTTTCAATGCTGTTTTAACAAGATGAGAAAATGAGAAAGCAAATCAAAAATCTTCATGTCGCCATAACCTTACCACGAGTTATATCTCCTGAGTAGGCCTTTTAATACCATTTGCTTTAGGTGAAATAGCTTGCCATTTCTCTCTCTCATTATGAAAAAAAATGTGTTCTGTTTATACCACTGGGTTTTAAGCTTAAGGTCTAACTACAAAATAAATCATATAGTACAATGTAAAAGTAATGGAGTATAAAAGTAAATACAGTACCCAGTGATTATCAAAACAAACATCTGAATATCTGGTTTTAGTCCTTGTATTAGAAGACTTTCTGTTTGCAAATGTCTTTACTATGTTGAAAGAATAGATTGGGTTCTAGCAGTAGTTTCTTGATGATTCTTATGTCTATATTGGTCTCAAGACATCATATAGAACAACAAGCTTGTTTTGTGGCAGAGTTACTGGACATAGGGTTTCTGTATTTCTCATGGGTCACAATATTACTATGAGTTCCTGATTGCAGTGTTATTGTCATGGTTCATATGACACTGTTTCCTCCAAGGTCTCTAATTATTATGTCCCTTCAGCCCTCCTTAGTGTAATATTCCCTAAGCTTGTCTAAAGGGCTCTTAGCCATGTCAGACATATATGAAAACTCTCACATAACACCTAATTCTCTACAGTTTGGCTACTTGTGACTATCAATTTTAACTACTGAATATTTTATAAAAGCACTACTCGTATGAGATTTGAAAATTGCAATAATCCATGGGCGTGAAGATTAATTGCATAAAGATATTAATTTAGAGACCACATTGATATTATGTCCACTAAGCTAGGTAATGACAAGTACATTCAACATTGAGGCTGGAGAAGTCCCCAGCTTTGTGTTCTCGATCAGTCTTATAGTACCACATATGTATATGCTATCCATCCACGCAGAAATGAGTCAGCTCCCACATAACATCGCTGCAACTACTGCAAATATGGAAATAATTTCCCATGCCAGTCTTAATAGTTGATCACATTTTCACAGATGTCCAAACCATGAATAGGTTTTTTCTGCATCCTTTTGCTTATATAACTCAGTCTAGTACTATGAAAGCTATACAACAAAGAGGAAACTATTCTGCCAATAATTAAAACACATTTTGATTATTATTTCTTTATGGTTTAATGAAGGCTTCAAAAAGGATGCCAGAGGAAAGACGTGCAAAGAATGTGCCAAGTTGAACCTTTAATATGGATCATCCTGATTCAGACTCAGAAGTATGTGCAGAAACAGCCATTGAGTCGAACTAAAAACTGTTAACACTCTACTGTTGTTATTTACTTAAATTTGTTGCAAATATTTGTAAAAAGACACACTTGTTCTTACTCTCATTCTCTCACAAATACACATTAACAAACATATACATATTTATAGTGTTGGATTTTAAATTACCTCCAATATGTTAAAAATCATGTTCAAGTCCCTAAGATTATGCCTGTGTATCTTCATATTTGGGTCTCATTCTATCTCAGTAGTGAAAAATATTATCTTATTTGGAAACACAGGTTGAGTTTGCAGAAGTTCTACCTGCTACCTGGAAAATGTTATATGAAACATTTCAGAACTGGGCATCATCTCAGTCGAATACAAGCACAGACATGAAAGCAAATACAATCAAGAGCATGAGGACAAGGATTTCTTGTATGGATTTTACACTGCTGAACTCAAGTATGTACAATGATCCTTTTAGAATTTTAAGATTTAATTCCCATGATTTTCAATGTGGTAAGGAGTTTTAACACAGCAATCTGTTACTGAAATCCCAGGTGTCATGTCGAACTTTACTCAATTTCTCTAAATAATTTGATGTGAGGATTCAGAGAAATATATGTAACCTTGGTTTCAGAGATTCAAACAATCACTGATTATATGCTTTAAAAATCGCAGTTAGAAATGTTCTGCCTCCTCTTTTTTCAGTGAATATGTATTGTTCACTTGCTTTTGAATTTAATATTACAAACATTTTACCAAATACGTCTTTGAATAAATATCATTTTCTTGTTTATGTCCACTCAGTATATTCCAGTGCAACAAAATATTTTCTTGTTACATTAGTTGAGGTTTGAAGCAGTTTGTTGACATAAAATCCACCATTACCTAGAAGTCCGAGCAGGCTGTTTATCTCCACACATTAATGATGGGTTAACAGATTTTTAATCATGTGCATTGTCAGGAAGATGATATCGAATTAACAGTGAAGTTTGCTAATTGCTCCAAAATTTTGCTTCTCCTTTTCTGTGTTTCTGTAACAAAGTACTAATTATTCAATTGGATAAGAACTGCCATAACTGAATCATGGATCGAATTGCCAAGATATATTTTGTAATATTTTCACTTATTAGGGTTAATCTGACTTTTTTCACCATTTTCAAAGGTAGTTTTAATTTTACACAGTTTTATTAGCACCACTTACATTAGTTCTGTACGTTTCATACATCTATTCCAAACTGTTCATTGGAAACAACACAGATGTGTGTCTGTTTGTGTGTATGTGTGTGTTTTTGCTTTAACACGAAATAAAACCACAATGTCCTGTTATATAAAAATTTCACATTTAAGTGTTTTAGTAAAAATGAGTGCTTTTTTCTCCAGATTCTGTACAGGATTCAATGATGGATTTAATGAACCTGCTAAAGCCGGTGAATATGGAAAACAATGTACCTTCGGAGGTCTTTTCAAATGATAGTCCGAAAAAAGGTGGCTCCCCACAACAAGAAGACAAGGCATAGCCTGAGAATAAACCATTGGAAGAGGCAAAGAACTCCAATTCTAAGGAAGATTTTATTGATGAAATTATTCTAAATTCTAATTCTACCTCTGATGAAGATTTCTGTGAAGTAATACAAGATACCAAAGACAAGAAAAATGTTAAGACTCTAGAAATTGCTGTGGAGCATGAACAAGAACAGCAAAAGTCACCAGAAACAACACAATCTATCATATACACACAAAAAAATGTATACCCAGCCACAGTGGAGGGACCCATAGTGCCCATACATCAGTCAGCCTCTGGAGTAACTGAGGTACATCTCAAAATCTTCCAAATACATATTTGTTACCTCTGACAATGTTAAGCTATAAGTCACTCTTTTTGCTCAATTCACTTCACAGAAAGCATGATAATTATTTCTCAAAAACAGGCATCACTCTTTCTAATGCACTAGCTTTTCAGACACACAAGAAATCTATAGAACCCTTAAAAATAGACAGGTTGGATGTTCTCTGTGGAAAATCATACCCATTTAGTTCTCATCCTATTAGCTAGACAAGGATGTGTTTTTGAGTTTTCTTTTTGTCTTACATGGATTTTTCGAGTACCATGAAATTCAATTAACACTTTAGTAGGAAAGTTTTATGAATAACTAACCACTCAATGTAGATTCAATTTTAAACTTGTAAAACAACCTGTAGCATGTCTTCAATCTACATTTGTACAGTTGCTGAGGAGAACTAGCCAGATCTCAACTTCTGGATATCTCAGGTTCCCTGTGTGCTTGCTGAGCATTCTTTTCTATGTTAACTTGTATTCAGTGTATTAAACAAAGGCATGACCTAATAGCAATTCATTTTGTTCCCTCTAAATGCAGCACAGGGGCATTTTGCCACTCCTGTGTCTGCCTTTGAGGGAAAGGATTGTCCAACGTGGCAACTCAAGAATAGAAATAGAAGTCTAGGATTTGAAAATAACCAGATTCTTTTCTGATACAAATACTGAACATGAGGTATGGAAAGTTCATTTTAAGTTTAAAACTAAAAGGATATTTCATTAATATAGTAATTTACATTGACTTTGTTTATTCAGCTCAGACTTCCACATTCGCTGCAGTTCAATTGCTCCAAAGAATTAAACATATATATCCTAGGTAGATTCTGACACAGGATTAATAATGTACACTTGATTGTGCAGATATTTTGGATGTTCAGAAGTCTGTGACTCAGAGGAATATCTTTACTAGTGTGCTACAAAAGCAGTCCATAGTCCCCATAGCCCTGTATTCACTGAGAGACCAGCCTTTCATTACTTTGGGATTAATTTATATAATAAATGTCATTCTTTGGAGGGGGCTATAAGACAGGTTGTTATATATGTTACCCAACCTTACCATAGGAACCTATGTCAGGAATCCCAACTAAATTATCTCAGGCTCTGTTAAACTGTCTACTTTTGCGAAACTCAAGGATAGCTAACTAATTAACTTAGCTCTCTTTGGACCTGTAGGGTGTGGCTTCGTTTATTTGTTTGTGTAATTTTTGTTTTCTGCGTTGAAACGCTCCTTACTCTCAGTTCTTTGGCCTACATTTTAGTTAAAGTTAAAGCCTTTTAATTTTCTATAAAAGTGTTACTTTGATGTTTATTTTTGACAAATCAATAACTGCAGGAGAGAGAACAAGAAAGATGTGTGTTTGAGTTGTCCCAGCATGTTGAGATGCTTCACAGGCTGCCATATGATCCTGCACAATTTAAACAAGGACAAAGTATCAGGAAGATCGTTCACCAGAGCAAGTACAGAAAAATCTGAAGTTTAAATTGTCAATAACTTCATGTATGGTAAACCTGTATTTAGTATACACTAACAGTGTTGACTTGGTGCACATGGTGACTGTTATTAATGACCTGGTGCAACACCCACTCCGCTACAGTCTATGTGACATGCTTCCTTATCATCTAGGAGGATGCTCTGACATCAATCAGTTGAATGGCAACCAGATTCCACAGGATCCACCAATATGGTCACATGTAGGTGTGTTTCAATCACCTGCAATTTGTAAATCAAAAATACCTCTCCTGGGGGACTTAAGAAATTGCTTCAGCTTGGGAAAATGCCATGGTCCACATTTCATAGCATCACCGTTTAGTATAGGTCAACTACTGGCTGTACAAACACCAATATAATAGAATTAACATGCTTTCTACATTTTTCTCTTGGATCTGGTAGTCTTCGTCTTAAGTTAAACACCCTTGCAATAAGCTATGTATTTGATATGCTGGGAAAAATCTTTATCAATTCGAAATAAGTTACACATCTGATGTTAAAAGTCACTGCTGAGGAAAACCATTGGGTTTTACTGTAGTAGTTGCAACTACAAATATCTTTGTACAATTGAACTCCATAAATGTTTCTTAAAAAGAGTATGACTTTCAATTATCACCTGCCACACCTCACTTCAGGGCCAAGCTCAACAATGAGTCCAGATTCCTTACTGAGATTATACTTTTGGAATACTGCAATACAATCTGTAACCCACTTGGGTATGTCTTTTCACAATAAAATAAGCCCTACTGTTTCATTTTCGGAGTGAGTTTGTTTAGGACATATCTATAAACTTGACATACATTGAACAAGGCAGAAAGGTTTGTGGACAATATTTAAGGTCATACCTGCAGAATGAAAACCAAACCGAATAAAAATAATGATGCTCATTTAGCCATTCATGTCAAGTTACAGCTAACCCTATAAGGAACAGAAACATTCAATCAGGCAAAGTAGCAACACATCAAACATATTTTCAGTTAAAATTTTTAGAAATTACAGATAGCTAAAAAAGTAATATTTTCATATAAAAGGCTTAAACTTGACAACCATCATTGTCACCAGGAAATCAGTCCCTATATTTCATACTGAGATAAAAATGGGTTACTGATATGAAGGACTCATTAGCTAAATAGTCTCCTATAGTAGCCCTTTCTGTGCCCATTACTAAGACACTTTCATTAAGCACCTCTTGAAGTACAGAGATGTACAGCCAAAATCAAGTTGTAAATAAAAACTCACTCTCCCTCTTTGGGCGTGTATATATATATGCCCATATATATATATATATATATATATATATATATAGAGTATATATATATAAACACATAGTTTGTTCAGTGTTGTTTTCACCAATCTTCCCCTCGAAGTAAATATATGTCTATAATGTTAAAAATTAAATTGTTCATAATAAATGATAAATACCCTTCCATCTTCTCCTTCCCACACTTGGGATCAAAAGAGGACCAATATTATCTCCCCTTCTTTTCTGTCTTTCCATTTAATATAAAAAAACCAAATACAATGAAAAAATTGAGAATTATCCGGTAAATTCACATTTACATGGACCAGTCCATATGAATTTGACAATCTTGGAGAAATGATTGCACTACCTGTTATATTCTATTGAGTCTTACCCTACTTTCCACGGTTTTATTTTATTTTTTTTGTCTTTTTAAAATTAATTTATTCTTGTTACATCTCAATGTTTATCCCATCCCTTGTATCCTCCCATTCCTCCCTACCCCCCATTTTCCCATTATTCCCCTCCACTATGACTGTTCCTGAGGGGGATTACCTCCCCCTGTATCAAGTCTCTTCTTGGCTACCTGCTGTCCTTCCTCTGAGTGCCACCAGGTCTCCCTTTCCAGGGGACATGGTCAAATGTGAGGCACCAGATTACGTGAGAAAGTCATATCACACTCTCCACTCAACTGTGGAGAATATTCTGACCATTGGCTAGATCTGGGAAGGGGTTTAATGTTTACCTTCTGTATTGTCTTTGGCTGGTGTCTTAGTTTGAGCGGGACCCCTGGGCCCAAATCTGCCTATCATATTGTTCTACTTGTAGATTTCTAGGACACTCTGGATCCTTTTATTTTGCTATTCTCCCATGTGTCCCTCATATAGAAGCAGAAAGAATCAAATGGTATATACACACTTTTTATCTGCATACTAGCCCAAGAGGCATGTCCCACGAAAGCCTTCATTTACCAGGAAACTGGGACAGAGGGGAAGGCATCCTATTGGGACTTTCCACGGTTTTAAAAAATAACATCACTGTGGTTTTTATATACTTAAGTATTTAAGTATCTAATAAAAATTGTAAGTGACCAACTGCGAATTTCTTTCCTTGACCACTGTGGTCCAGATAATAATGTTAGCTATCATAAGGTGCACACTGCACATATAATTTTCAAATGAATTTTACATTTATCATAACTCAGTAAACATTAAACAAAATCATGTGTAGTTTCAACAAATGGAGAATATATAGTTTGAAGTCTCTGTCAATACACAATATACAACACATAAAGCAAAATATGAATAAAAGTCTTAAAATTCCATCGATCTGCAATACCAATGTAAATATTTGAAATCCAATGTAAAATATTTGAATTTAGTTGATTTAATAATCTTTGTGGTCTAGAAATATTTATTCTGCTTTATATCTTTCTCTTATTTCCTTCCCATATCCTCTCCTTTTATCTGTAATGCTAGTTATGATAGAAAAATAAGACAAAAAAGAAAGAAATCCCTAAATGAAACATTTATTAATTCATAACTATTCCCACCGAAGCAAAAACTGACATTGATAGCCCACCAAAATCACCCATTTCATTTATTGGAAATGGGGTATTGTTCTCAGAAAATTACTTAGTGCTGTTTAGAAAATAACATGTTTTAGGCACCCTTAGAAAAATAATATATTGGCCACTTCTTGGAATAGCTGCATACATCTGTGTCTGTCCACAATTTTTAGGACCAATTCTTTTTCTAGCCTGTTTTGAAAGTTGAAATGCATGCTATTTATTCAGCAAACAGTTGCTAATATATATTCCTTGATGCTGAGTCATGCAAACTGTTTTTTGTTCATAATTATGTTTTTTCCTCTGAAAATTAGGACACTTTTAGAAGAGGTAGTGTAAGTATACACACACACAAACACACCTATATACACAGACACACACACACACACACACACACACACACACACACACACACACACATATATATATATATAAAGATTTATGGAAAATTCAAGGTGCAAGAATTATATAAATATAAATATCTGTATTTTCTCATGCAGTGAAATGTTATCAATCATTTGTATATGTTATAGGAACCAGGTATCCCTGAGTTTTCCCATGCTATTTTAATACATTCATGTTTTAGGTGCCAAGAGATCTTTCCTGATCAGGTCCAATCTTTATAAATTTAGTTGGCCACCATATTTTTTCATTCTCTTTACAAACATGTGCATACCCCCAGTCCCATCAGTAAATTATTGCAGGTTCAAGTAACAGATGAATAAAACATTATAGAAAATTGCTTGGAAAAATTGCTCACTTAATTCCGTAAGCCGAAGTCTCTCCTGCTGTTGTCAACCCATCACCAACAATAAGAATACTGAAAGTCAAAAAATAATGATTTAATCGGCCCCTGGTATTCTTAAAGTATCCTCTTCTTTATAAAGCATTTATTCTTAGGTACAGTTAGTTCTTTAAACAAGTCCCAGCCCTGCTGTGTAACATGGTAGGACAGTAATGTGTTTAACCATATAATGTAAAAATTTCTTCTTGTGAGAAACCCTTGCAGGGGTATTGTCAGTTTTAATCTGGGCAGGTATTCACATCATTGCCCTTATTTCCAATAAATGAATAATTACACAATCATCATTTTCATAACTTAGGCAACTGGCAATCTAAATCCTCAATAGATATCTAGAGTATGATGGACATTTTTTAATTTCCTAAATTTGCAAAATAATACACATCAATCTTTTTTATTTTATATTCCCAGAGTTAACTCCAGCATTTAAAGTGATGTCTTTATATAACGACATGTAGGACACCTATTCATAATTTTTCTGTCATGTTGCCACATAATAGGGAACGTTTTCTTCAAACCTTGCCATTAACGTGATGTTTTCCATCAAATTAAGAGGCTTTGAGCACATTTTCTATTAGCAAATGGTCTATTTCCTCATTTCCTTGTGGCAATGTACCTGGTAAACCTTTATGGGATCAAATATGAGCAATGTACAAGGGATAGTTTCTCCTCAGAAGACTTGCTGTTCCATATACAATATAGTAATTTCATATTTATCAAGAGAAAACACAAAGGTTTCAATAAGCAGAACAACCATTCTGCATTCTGATAGTCAGTGATTACACTTAGGGATTCAGGAAAATCCAACGTTACCATAAGGATTGCAAAAGTTTCTAATTTTTCTATGTATGCACATGGGCTTTCGACTAGTTAGAAACATTATCAGTTTTATAACCAGCCATTCACGAATTATTTGCATCAGTAAAAATAGTGAGTGACACTGTATTGGTGTCCTCTTTACAGTACAAGAAAGGATGCAATCTGTTCTTGTTATAAACTCTATAAATTTGCCTTTTTAGATTTTTGCCATTAATGTCCCCCAAGCAGTACTTCAAGCTACAATTAGCAGAAAGACACAATCTCAGAATTAGTAAGAGGCACTACAATATCTATCAGTTCTGTCCCTGACAGTTGACACAGTTTTTTTTTTCTGCTCGTTGCAATCAATTCAGAATTTTTCTATGTTTGTCTTCAACTTTTTACTTTTTTTTGGTAAGAATAATCTCATGATCCTGTCTTGCCTTTGCATTAGAAGCCCAGATGGAGAATATTTTGGAGTCAAAATAACCAGAATGAAACCAAGTTTAGGGTCTGTTGTATCAATAAAGTCCATTTGAAGTTTTTGTTCTTCCAAAATTAGCTCATTTTCTGCTTTTTATTTTGGACATATTTTGCTGCTTAAATGTGACTCCCCTTGTAATGTTTTAAATAAGGGTCTTAACTCATATGTAGATAATCCAGTTGTAGACATAAACAGGTTAATGTCTCCCATTCCTTTTGAGAGTTATTTAATTATTTCGATTATTCCATACCTTCTCTGGTTTAATTTCTCGTACAGGCATATTATAGCTTAAATATGTAAGGGATTCTCATTTCTGTATTTTTCTACAGCTATCTATTATCCCTAACATGGTAGAATTCATTGTGTGTTTTAAGTAGTTTTATAAAAATCACGTAAAAATCCACCAACAGAATAACATCCATAGAAGGAAAAATGATCGACTGAGAAAACTTTCTGAAATTTATTTCCAATGGCCATTACACAAAATTTTTTCTTATAGTGGGACTATTCAACATTCGCTGTGATTGTTCCTTCTAATGGCATCTCTTTTTTTCAAGTACTGTTCAATGCTGGTACTGAAAAGGCAAACATTTCCCTGTCTTACTCATCCAAGGGTTTCGTAAAAATTATCAATCTTTAAGTCTATTACTATTATTGTCCAAGACTTACTTAATAGAAAAGGTAAAGGAATTCCAGGCTGTAAATGACCTATTGTTTTTGTTACATTATTTATTGCTCTCAAATCTGTTATCAACATCCAAGTGCGTGACTACTTTTTTACTAAAAGCTCAGGATCATTTCAAGGACAAGCAAACTTTTCTATATGATAAATCTCTAATTGCTCTTGTATTAAATGACAAAGATCCTGCAATTATATTTTTTTGATAATAGAAAATCTTTTTGACACAAAAGGCTGTTTGAACCTCACATTGGGGACAAGGGTTTTGTTGACTCAGTACTGGCCCCTCTTATATATCTGGACATTCAATACCTCTCTGATTCTGGGAGTGGACACAGCTTGCAATTGCTACTGTTTTTAATTGTAATTTCCCTTCTAGAAGCATGTACGATTTCAACCTTAGCTTCATCATTGTTTTTCTCTGTAATCACAGGAATATTAATCATAGTACCTCATTGTTGTAGGAGATCCCTTCCAAAAGATTGGTGGGCATGGCAGCCATAAAGTTTCTCATCTTCCCTGCCTGCCCTTTTGGTGCCAAACACTTAAAGCACTGTATGCTTTTTTTAAATTGCAATATTTTACCAATTTGAAATATCCTAATTTTCTTTTTAGTTTACAATTTTAGATTCAAATACTTGTTTGAAATAATAATCATAACAGCACTGGTGTCGAACAAATCTTGTTTTGAACACCATTCACTTGTATTATTAAATTAGATCTCTGATCTTTTACTATTTTTTGCTGGAACACATGTTTTCCCCTACTTCCAAAGGCAGCTGCTCATTCTATCAGAGTAGCTTTGTGCATAATGGAACAAACAATCATTGCTGACTAAATATCTCTGCTAAAGTAATTTGCACTTCCATTTTTACACATGCCATGCTTTTTATTTCCTTTTTTCTATCACCATGTATAATGATGGGATGCATAAAAAGACCCTGAGAAATCAACCTATCTCTTCCTACAATGATTCCCACTGTCCCTCGAATCAAAGGGCCTTAAACAACAGTATTGTTTTTGTAACATTCAAACTTTGGAGGTAATGTAATAGAGTTGAGGCCATATTAAAGGCTGCGCTCCCTCAGTTGCATGGATTAAATAAGTAATATCTAATTCTAATTTTCATGAGATTTCAATACTTCTGGACTGGCCATGGATACCTTGAGGGTATTTTTCATGTGGACTGGAGCTCAAGGGTCCCTTCTGCCATTTATCCCAATTAAGATGTTAAGTTGCACATCTCTTTATATTGACAATTCCTAGTCCAATGTTTCCACAAATTGAGTACATCCTTTATTCTTAAGTCAGAAATCAGTAGCCTTACAATTTCTTTGAAATTGACCAATTCTCCAACAATTCAAGTACCATGTGTTATAATATCTCTGTCTGATGCATTGCCTACAATATAATTTGATGATCTGGAAAGGCAATATTTACAATTTCTCATACCATTTCCTATAATGGAGCTCCTCTTTCATTTATGCATCTCATTGACCACTTTAATTTTATGTTAAACTTCTCATATGCTATAATGAGTTTCAGTGCCTGTGTGTTGTCAGTATCTCCTATTGCTCATTCTACTACTATTCAAATTTCTCCAGAAATTCTGTTCTTCCCCAGTCCTTTGAAATATCTAAGAAATGGGACAGTTATCTAACTAGGGGTCTCCACCATGTCCCAAGCTCTAAGACTGAAGTAAAATACTGTTAAATTATAGTCTCATCATATTTGACTGGTTGTCTTAAGTCGGCCAACCATCATTACCTTGCAATTGTTCTATATTAATTTTTATGTCCCTACTATTTCTGTGGTTTCTTCTCTCTGTCTCTTTTTGTCACCATGAAAAGCATTACTAATATTGATCAGCTTGTAATAATGCTGAAATCCACCCTTTCCAATTATGGGTAACAATCAAAATTGAGTGGCCCAGTTATTCAGCCTTTGCTTAATGTGAGTGAAATTTATTCGATACCTGATGATAGAGTCCTTAAAATGTATTAAATCTATCATATCCATTAGAGTCTATGCCATTTCATCATAACCCTCATCACCATTTTGAGAGGGAAAATGCTTTACAGTTATTGGGAAAGAGTATGGTGATTCTGTGACATTGAAGGATTCTTCCATGGGTACACTTTTCTATAAAGACCTTTGGTTTTAGACTCCCCAAAATTCAGTTTCTATCTGAAACCTTCAAAATGTTGATGTTCAGACCACTTGCTCCTTGGGACAGAGTAGAGCATGAATAGCAAACACTCACTCTTAGTTACTAGGTTTTTCCCCTTTACCAGTGTCACATTTTTTTTCAATTGGTTCAACCTGTAAGTTTAAATTTTTGTTTTCTACTGCCACCCTAGCAATCATTTCCAGAATGATAGGAATGAAATAGAGAATGCAATCAAGGACTTCCTGAAACATAAAAGAAATGAAGGAATAATATTCCCAAATTTGTGGGATACAATGAAAGTAGTGCTAAGTGGAAAATTCATACTACTAAGTGCCTTTATAAAGAAATTGTAAAGATCACACATAAGCATCTTTACAACACAACTGGAAACCCTAAAAAAAAAGAAGCAGAAACACCCAAAAAAAGTAGACATCTGGAAATAACAAACTCTGGACAGAAATTAACAAACTAGAAACTAAAAAAACAGTCCAAAGAATCAACGAAACAGGACCTGGGTCTTTGAGAAAACAAACAAGATAGACAAACCTTTAGGCAAACTAACTAAAAGGCAGAGAGACAGTTTCCACATCAACAAAATCAGAAATGAAACGGGAGACATAACAAAAGACACTGAAGAAATATAAAGAATCATAAGATCCTGCTTCGAAGGTATATTTGCCACAAGATTGGAAAATCTAAGGAAAATGGACAACTTTCTTTATCAATTTCACTTACCATAATTTGGGGAAGAACAGATAAACATGCTAATTAGTGCCAATCTCCCTACAGAAATAGAAGCAATCATCATTATTCTCCCACCAAAATAGGCCGTGACCAGCTGGATTCAGTGCAGAATTCTACCAGACCTTCAAGGGGGCATTAATACAGATACTTTTCAAGATACTCCAAAAGATAGAAATGGATGAATATTACCAATTTCATTCTATGAACCCGTAGCCACATTGATAACTAAACTTCACAAAGACTCAACAAATAAAGAGAATTTCAGACCAATTTCTCTTATGAACATTGATGCAAAAATACTTGCAAAACGAATACAAGAACACATCAAAGATATCATTCACCATGCCAAGGTTGGCTTCATTCCAGGCATGCAGGGATTGTTTAATATTTGTAAATCCATCAATGTAATCCACCATATAAATTATCTGAAAAGTAAAAAACTGCATGATAATCTACTTAGATGCAGAGAAAGCATTTGATAAAATACAAAACCCATTCCTGTTTTTAAGTTTTGAAGAGATCAAGGATACAAGGCATGTTTTTCACCATACTAAAGGCTATATATAGCAATCCAATAGCCAAAATCAAATTACATGGTGAGATACTCAAAGAAATTCCATAAAATCAGGAACAAGGCATGGCTTTCCACTCTCTCTGTATCTCTTCAATATACTACTCGAAGTTCTAGCCAGAGCAATAAGAAAACAACAGGATACATAGGGCATCCAATTGGGAAAGGAAGAGGTCAAATTATCTGTATATCAAGGTGATATGGTAGTCTATATAGGTGATCTTCAAAATTACACCAGGGAACTACCACATCTGATAAACTTCTCCAGCACATTGGTTGGATACAGAATTAATTCAAAAAAGTCTATAGCCCTCCTATACACAAATTACTAGCTTGCAGAGGAAGAACTTAGGAAAACAACACCCTTCTCATTAACCAAAAGCAATATAAAATATGTTGGACTTACTCTAACCAAGCAAGTGAAGGACTTGTTTGAAAAATTTTTCATAAATCTAAAGAAAGACATTTAAGATGAGATAAATATAAAATGATCTTATGTGCTCATGGATCAGGAGAATTAATATAGTAAAAATACCTGTCTTACAAAAAGCAATCTACAGATTCATTGCAATCCCTATCAAACTAACTACACATTTTTTAAAAGACATTGAAATTTCAACTCCTAACAAAAAACCAGAATAGCTATAACAATCTGGTACAATAAAAGATCATCCAGTTGAAACATACAGCATACCTGATCTAAAGCTGTACTATAAAGCAAAAGTAATTTAAAGAGCATGGTACTAGCACAGAAACATGCTGGTTAATCAGTGAAAGCGAATCGAAGACCCAGATATGAATCCACACAAATATGGTCACTTGATTTTTGACAAAGAGGCCAAATTCATTTAATGGAAAAAGGATAGCATCTTCAACAAATTGTGATGGTCTAACTGGATGTCTATGTGTTAAAAACTGCAACTGGACCCATATTTGTCACCTTGCACAAAACTTAAATAGAAGTGGTTCAAAGACCTGAAAATAAAACAAGAGACACTAAGTCAGAGAGAAGAAAAAGTGAGGAAGAGCCTGAAGCACATTAAAACAGGACACAACTTCCTGAACAGAACACGAACAATGCAGGCCTTAAGGCCCTCAATTAATAAATGGGACCTCATGAGGCTGAGAATCTTGGGTAAGGCAGGAGAAACTGTCAAAAAAACAAAAAAAAACAAGCGACAGCACATAGACTAGGAAAAGATCTTCACCAACCCTACAACTAACAACGGTCTAAAATCCAAAATATATAAAGTCCTCAAGAATTTATACATCACAAAACCACACAACACAATTGAGAAACGTGGCTTGGAACTAAGCAGAGAATTCTCAACAGAGGAATATCAAATGGTTGAGAAACACTTACAGAAATGCTCAACCTCCTTAATCATCAGGGAAATGAAAACCAAAAAATCTCTTAGATTCCATCTTACAACCATCAGAGTGGCTAAGATCAAAAGTTCAAGGGACACCACATGTTAGAAAGGATGTGGAGAGAGCAGAACATTCGTTCATTGCTGGTGGGAATGTAAACTAGTACAGTCACTTTGGAAATCTATCTGGTGCAGTATCAGAAACTGGGAAAAGGGCTTCTGCAAGACTCAGCTATTCCACTCCTTGGAATATACCCAGAAGATGATCCTGACCACATCAAGAAAAAATTTGCTCAAACATGTATATAGCAGCCTTATTCATAACAACCAGAACATGAAAACAACCTACGAGTCCCTCAGTAGAAGAATGGATAAAGAAACTGTGGTACATTTACACTACAGAATACGACTCAGCTTTAAAAACAAGGATTTCCCAAAATTTGGGGACAAAAAGATTGAAATAGAATTCATCATAATGAGTGAGTTAAATCAGAAGCAGAAAGTATTAAATGGTATTTACTCCCTTATATCTGCTCCTAGGCCAAGGGGTATGTTCCATGAATGTCTTCACTAACCAGGAAACTGAGACAGAAGGGAGGACATCCTATTGGGACTTTAGATGTGAGATGCATGGGATAATGGTAAATTTGAAGGATCCAGAGGATCCTATTAACCTACAACATGAACATTATGATAGGCAGATTTGGGCCCTAGATTCCCACTCAATCTATGGCACCAGCCAAGGACAATACAGGCCATAAACTTCACACCCCGACCTAGATTTACCCACTAGACAAGACTTCGACACATTTGAGTGAAGAGTGGAGTTTGAATTTCCCATGTACTCTGGTGCCTCATATTTGAACACATCCCTGAATGGTGAACCTGGTGGCACTCAGAAGAAGGATACCAGGCTACTAGAAGAGACTAGATACCCTATGAGGATATACAGGGGGAGGAAGTCCCCCTCAGTCAGAGTCATAGGTTAGGGGGGTAAAGGGAAAATGAGAGGAAAAGAGGAATTGCAAGATACAAGGGAGGGGATAACTTTGAGATCTAAGATGAATAAATTAATAAAATAAAATTTAAAATAATTATAAAAAACAATATATTCAGCAAATTTGTGGACTTATGGAATGAACTAGAAATTTTCATAATGAGTGAGTTTACCCAGAAGCAAAAAGTTATAAATGGTATATATTCGCTTATATCTAGACACTAGCCCAAGTGTATTGTCCTGTGAAACACTTTACTTAACAGGAAAGTGGGTCAGAGAGGAGGACATACCATTGGGACTTTAGCTGAGAGAATCATGGGAGAATGGGGAAATAGAGGGATCGAGAGGGTCCCGGAAACATACAAGAAGAACATTATGATGGGCAGATATGGGCCTGAGATCCTGCTGAAAGTATGGCATCCTCCAAGGACAATACAAGGAGAGATACACTGGCAGACACATAAAAGCAGGCCCAAATATGCCTGTGCCTCTTTGAAGAAGGGCAGAAAGAGACACTGGTAGACACTAATACTAAGGCACAAAGATGCATTTGTCCCAAACAGGAAGGTAGAGAGTAACACAGGCAGGAACTCAGTCAGATACCATAAAACGCTTGTCTCCAAGATCATGAAGGAGAGACACAAGCATGCACAGAGCCTTGCCAATAGATGCCCTTATCCCCTACAATGGTAGCAGAGAGCCCAACACAGAAACCCACATCCAGCCCAAAATGCCTTGGGCCCTACATGTATATGAGAACCACAGTCAGAAACCAACACTCAGAAGCATAGATACACTTTCCCTACTTCATGGGATTGATAGAAACAAGCAGGCACATATACTCAGTTACAAATATATTTTTTGCGATTGGCAGCTGAGAGAGACACACACAGACACACACTCTAAAGTCGCAAAGACATCCTTGTCTCCTAGAGGCATATAGGAAAAAAAGGCAAGCATAAATAAATGCTCATAGATGGCCTTTTCACCCGGAGGGCCAGAAGTTTGATTCTCCCAGGCTAACACCCTCAGGCACCTTGATGCCCTTTTCACCTAGAGGAAGAAAAGAGAGAAGAGTGACACAGGCAGGTAAAAAAATTTGTCGCATAGATGCCTTTGTCCAAAAATCCAAGAAAATTGGAGAGATACATCTAGAACACACATTCACGCATAGAGATGCCCTTTCTCTGTAGTGTCAGTGCAGAGAGGGACTCAGGCAGGCACCCACACATTAATACAGACCCATAGATTCAGTTGCCCATATAAACATGTGAGGGAGAAACAAGCATGCACACTCAGTCAGGCCCAAAGACATTATTTTTACCTAGATACATTTGATGGAAAGACAAAGGCAGGAACACATGCTTGGGCTCATATTTGTGCTTTTCCTCTGGGGGAAAGGAAGAGAGAGACATTGGCTGGCAAACATTCTCTGCAATATTGATTACTTTTTCCCAATGAGAAGGTGAGAAAGGGGGAGGTAGTCACACAAACTGAGGACCAAAGAAGTGCTTGCATGCCTGAAGTGGGTTAGAGAGTTGCAGGGTACCACATATTCTCAGAACCAAAAATGCCTTGTCCTCAAGTGAAAAAAGAAATAAAGACAAGCACACATTCCCACGACATAAATTTCCTTGTCCCCTAGACCAAATAGACAGAAACACAGGTAAGCACACACAGGCAAGTTCAAGATTGTCCATGTCGACTTGAGGTAGGTGAGAGACAATTAGGCAGTCACACACACTCAAGGACATAGAAGCCCTTTAACCCTGGAAGCATGTAGGAGAGAAACAAATGCAGGCACTCATACTCAGGTATATATATGTACTTGTCCTCTATAGTCAGGAGAAAGAGGGAATCTAGTAGGCACACACATACTCAGGCAGAAACAGAGATCCACCTGTCCCATACAATCATATGAAAGAGACAGAGGCAGGCTTATATACTCAGGCTCAAGGATGCTCTTGTCCTCTTGCAAGATGTGGGAGACAGACAGAGGATTGAACTCTTTTTCAAGACCATAAATATGTATGTTCACTATTGGTAGGGAACAGAGAGACACAATAAGTTATTCTTTCCCAGTAAAATAGGTGGCTTTTCACAGTATAAGCCGATGAAAGGGACACACTCAGGCACAAAATCTGAGGTCTAAGGATGCCTTTGTATGATAGCATAAAGAGAGATTGATATAGCTTGGCACACACACTCAGGTCCATAGATGACTTTTTCCATAGATGTTAGGGACAAGGCCACAGGCAGGACACAAAAATTCAGGCAGATTTATGGTCTTTCCCTCTAAAGTCAAGAGAGGCACCTGAAAATATACACACACTCATGGATATATGACCTGCTTCCCTAAATGAATGTAAGAGACACAAACAGGCTAGAATTAACAGTCAGACCCATATTTAAGCATGTCACCTAGAGGAACAGAAGAAATATACAAACAGGCATAAACAATTAGGCACATCAATGCCCATCTCGCTAGGAGGAAGGGAAGAAACACACTACCAGGCACTCACACTCTCGCCATAGTATGAGGTTAAAAAATATGGTCAGTGAGGAGAGACATATGGAGGTATGCCCTCACTAGCACATAGATACTCTTTTTCTCTAGAAGCAGGTGAAAGATTGTGGCAAGCAACAACACTGACTTCAATTGATTCTTCAGTGTCCCAGAAGCCATAGAAAGAGAGACACAGGCAGGCACTTCCAGTAAGATTCAAGATACCTTTGTTCTCTCATAACAACTCTGAGAAACACAGTAAAGCACACATACACACAGGGACAAAGAATCTATTCCCTTCTATAGTCATGGGAGATTGGGACACAGGATGACACCCTCACATGCACTCAGATGCATAGGTTTAATTGTCACTTATAAGCATATGTGAGAAAGGCCCAGGTAGGCACTCACATTCAGATCCAAGGATGCTGTGGTGCCTTGACATAGATGATAAACAGACAAAGTGAGGGACACTCATTCGGACCCATAGATACCCTTGTCCCCCATGGAGAAGAAAGAGACATACATTGGCCAGAACTCACTCTCAGCCATTAACATGACTTTTCTTCCAAGAAGCAGGTGAGGGATTTACAGGCAGTCACACACCCTGAAGTCCATAGATGCCCTCATATGCCAGAAGCAGGTGAGAAGGACTGGTGGGCAAACACACTCAGATGTATAGATGCCCTTGTCCTCTCAAGGCCGGTGATAGAGTCACAGACAGCCACTCAAACACAGGCACACATATGCTATTTCCTTCACTAAAGGCAAGTGAGAGATAACCAGATGAGCACTTCTTCCCTTGCTCACAAATGACCTTGTCCGATAAATGTGAGTGAAGGACTGACAAAGCCAAGACACTGATACACATAGACGTCCTTGTCTCCTAGAGTGAGAGTAACAAGACACAGTTAAGAACACACAATAGACCCACAATGAAAATTTCCCTAAGTGACAGGTTGATAGATGCAGGCAGGAAACAACTCTCATGCCAAGAGTTTTACTTGTCCCCTAGAGGCATGGAAAAGAGATACACAGACAGGGAGACACACCCAGGCACATGCATGCACTTATCACCCAAAGGCAGGTGCAAGAGACATAGGAAGGCACACACACTCTGCAAAATCGATTCTCTTTTACCCTAGAGGGAACTGCGAGAGAGACCCAGGCACACTAACACATTTAGGATCATTGATAGCCTTGTCCCCTAGAGAAAATGGAGAGAGTTACACAGGCAGGAACACAAACTCAGGCCCATTGGTGCCATTTTATATCTGTAGGAATGATCAAGAGGCACAAGAAAGCTTACCCACAGGCACATAAAAGACTTTGTCCCACATAGGCAGAGGAGAGAGGAATACAGACACACACACACACACACACACACACACACACACACACACACACTCGCCTATATTCACCTAGTTGCTAGAGGTATGGGAATGAGACATAAAAGGCACATTTTTGCAGGATGAGAGATTACCGCGGTACATAGATTTAAAGGGGAGAAATAAGGTGAGGCACACAAATTCAGGCCCATAGATTCTCATATATACTAGAAGCATGAGAGAGCCACAGGCAGCCACATACAACAGAGCCATTGGTGTCCTTGACCCATAGACTCAGGTGAGAGAGATAAAGTTAGGTTAACAAATTCATACTCATATATGTCTTGTTGCATATGGAAATGTTTCCTAGAAAAACAGATAGGCACACACACAATCAGAATCATTGTTGAGTTTCCTCTGGAGAAGTGTATAAAGAGACACAGGCATGCTCACACTCAGCAACAGAGTTGACCTTTCATGCCTATAGGCAGGGGAGAGAGAAAAGAAAACAATACAAGAGGTCCAGGGTTGCACATGTAAGTTAGAAGTGGTTTAAGAAGAAAAAGATTGGCATAAACACCTAGAAACATTGATTACCTTGTCCCTAGTGACAGGTGAGGGTCACAGACAAGCACTATCTTTAGGCACAAATATACCCTTGTCTGTTATAGAAACTGAGGGAGACTCACGAAGGCACAGATACTGCACAATAAAATCCCATAATCCATAAGATCATGGGAGAGAGAAAGAGGTAGGTAAACACAGTCAGGCCTTCAATGTCTTCATCCTCTATAGGAAGGTGAGAGAGTGACACAGGGAAGAACACACACTCAAAAATAAAGACTCCTATGTCCCAAAGTGGCAAGTGAGAAAGAAACAGGGTGACACATTATGTCCAATAATACAAATTTTCCCTAGAATAAGGGAAAAGAAAAAACACGCAGGCACACATAGACAGTCCCATAAGACTTTTTTGCCTAGGCGCTAACAAGAGAGAGACACAGGCAGAAAAACACACTCAAGTCCAGAGTTACCCTTGTCCCATAGAGGGATAGCAGTGAGATATAGTCTGACATAGTACTGATATACATTGGAGCGATTTTCACCTAGATGAAAGGAGAGAAACTCATGCACACACAAACACTCTATCCCTAAAGTGCTTTATATCCTAGAAGCCTATGAGAGAGACAGGTTGGAAAACACACATAGTGTACATAAATGCCACTTTCTAATATGGGCAGCAAGAGAGACAATGACAGGCACTCACACTCAGGCAAATAGATTCTCTGGCCACTAGAGGCAGGTGACAGAGAAACAGGCAGGCAAATAAACCCAGGCCCCTATTAGATTCTATTCACTAGATGAAGTGGAAAGAGACAGACACTGGCAGGTACTCATACTCAGGCATATAGGATGCCTGTTCTCTTGGTATTCACACATGTAGTAAAAACATTTCATAAAATGAATGTAGTCAAAATATAACATGAACCGATATAGATAGATTAGAAAATCAAAATAGGAACAGAGCAACTGCTGAATATCTCCATATAGACTAATAGAGTACAACTGCTAAGCTTTGTATAACCATTCACTGTCTTTGGAAATTCTATTTAGACAAATCAAAGCCTAGCCACTAATCATCAATCACATTCACTATGGATTATATTTGAACAAATGACAACACTCACTCTCAGAACCAATCATATTCATCAAAGTTAGTGTTTCAGGCCAATCACAGCCTTGCTCTTAACAGTAACCACAATCATTAAAACATGTGTTTTGTCCAATTACACTCTTGCCTCTAAGGACCAATCACAGGCCTTGGCTATTATGTTCTCATGCATTCTCATAATCCGTGCGCATTGTAGAATTGCCAGGATACAGTAAACACAGGCCACTTTACTTCAAAAGGGAGATATGGTAAGATGGACTCCATGGAGCTCTTTGGTATGGGCAAAATGCTGAGATTTTTATGTAACATTGTAGAAATCATTGATAAAGGAATTGGGGCCACCAGGTGATTATTGTGGAATTCATTATTTCATATTTCAGGTGTAGAGGTTTAAGAGTAGTCTAAATTTATGTAATTAAGTATATAACTTATTTAAACTTAAATATCATCTTGATGATTATAAAATGTATTTACATTCCTTGAGTAATAATAACTATACCACAGTTAAATATATAATTGAATAATGTGGCAGAAGGGCCAGACTAGCTGCTTTATCAAGTACAAAAATTTGTCAAATTAGAGATATACAGTACCAAAAATACATGGTGGATCATGAGGGCACTGTGATAAATTTTATAGATGATTTCTATAAGAAAACATATGAATTATAAACAGTATGTGGTAAAGTATATGACATAGAAGATTGAGCATCTGATAAAAGTATGTATAATACATATTACAGTGGCTGCATGAAATAAATAAATTAATGAATTCCTCTATATATATAGAAGATGAGCCGTATGAGATAAATAAATCTAAAAATATTAGTTGATAGAGTTAGAATAAGGTGACGGTATAACAGAGAGAAAGAGAGGAAGAGAGAGAAAGACAGAGAGAGCAATGGAAGTTGAATATACAACATACAGTGAAGAGATGATAAATATATGGAGGAAAATAAAGGAGATAAGACAAGAAATCTATCTTATCTGAAAACTAGAGGGAAAAGATATATTGAAAAATAGATCAGAATGATATAGGGTAAGTAGAAGACAAATGATACATCAATAGTATAGAATATAGGATATCCAGAAGATAAATGATGGATGAATACATGGATAACAGGAACATAATAACTAACCGGTAAGTAGATGAATGGATGGCAGACACAAGATAGCTAGACGATCAAAGATAGAGAGGTGAAGAAAAACACAGAAGTGTTGGGGGTAGAATACATATCTCGATTGTAGACAATGGCTCAGTAAATTAAATATGATAAAGAAGACGGAAAATAGACACACAATAATTACAAGTTAGATTAGCAGAAGAAGAGAAATTCAGGGTCGTTATGGGATACTGATATATGGATGGTTTACATTCACAGGTAACTAGAGTATAGCAGACAGGTGGAAGACAATCTAAGGATACAAATAGTAAAGATGATAAATCGGTGGAAGTTACGTACATGAGAGACAGGTGTATAGGAGATAATAGAATGCTAATGATGAATGGTACTTGAATGGTAACTATTCACAACACAGCTTAAAAATCGAAGGAAGACAGGCATGGGATGGTCAGAACATTGATCTTTATGTATGGAGAGATATAGGATAGTAAGTTGATAAATAATGGAGGGATAATATACAGACAAATTATATGTAGAAGAAAGATGATATAAATACAAAAAAAGTATATATCGAATAAATGATGGATAGATGATTTTGATAGATGGAACAAGGTTATAAGATAGTTATAGGACAAATTGATCTTTAAAGGAAGTTAGATTCAGAATAACTGATACATAGGTGATCCTTATATGTTAGACACAGGGTAGACACGTGGTAACTCCAGTGTAGATGCTAATTGAAACACAGGGTAGCTAAATTTATAGGTACATAGATGGAAATGAGACTAATGCAGAAAAAGGTGGTACGTAGGTTAAGTAGAAACAGAGCATAGATAGATAATAAAGTATAGATGTGGAAGATAGACGTGGTATAGTTTGTAGGCAATACGAAGATGGATGATATATACAGGATCAGTAGAACATGATCAGTATATAAATGGGAGATACTAGATTCATTGTATATTTAGAACAGACAGAATTTTGATGATAAATGAATGATATATCTGAAAGAGATACTTCATATGTAAATAGGCAATCATATTTAGTTTATATTAGGCTCAGTATAGCAGGAATATAAATGATTCTTTGAAAGTAAACACAAGAAATCATTGTGAGATTGAGTCCAGCCTTGTCTATCAAGAGAGTACAGGACAGCCTAGGCTACACAGAGAAACCATGTTTCAAAACACATACACTCACACACACTCTCACACAAACAAAAATACACACACATATATACAAATAAGAAAGTAAACGTAGGATAGAGAGATGGTAGATTGCAGATAGGTGAAAATAACAAAAGGTAAAGATAGGTTAGTTGGCGATGGGATAAGTAGTTGATAGAAAATAAATTGACACAGGGTTGGTAGCTGACAGATTATAGGTATATATTTATAGGTAAATTATAGGTATATGCACAGTAAATACATTGTTGATAGAAAAAAGAGGATCAATACATATAGACACATGATCTGGTTCAGAAAGTTTAGATAGTAAATAGACAATTAGATAATAGGAGATAGAAGAATTATTCTAGTGATACAGTAGAAGAGAGAATATAGACAATGACATATAGAAAATAAATGACAAAGAACAGATGATGGACAGATGTATTGCAGTTTGTAAAGAGATGACACATAATAATTAGAATGTAGATGGAAGAGGAAAGGATAAATCGAAGGAAGAAAGCAGAGAGGTGATAAATATAGAACAGGTAGATGCTATAGATTATAAAAATATGATTTCTTTATAAAATATTAGTCATAATTGGTTTTAGATTCTACTTTCACCTGATTGAAAAATGGAGAGAAATCAGCAGGAAAGACCATGAGGTAGGAATTGATAATGCTGTTGACAAAGAATCTCTTACTCCACGAATTATAACTTTGACATTCTTTTCACGTGACTGAAATAATGGAAATAGAATTTACTTGCTTGATTGGGTATTTACTATGTATTTTACATACCAGTTCATGGTATTTAGCCTGACATGCCTCAAAAACTCAATACTTATGCATTCCTATCTGAGTATTGATAAGGCCACATCTTGATACATCTTTTTGCAAGAGTTACTGTGCATAATGAAGGCACTTGCTGTTTAATTAACAAAAAAGTCTGACATTTTCCTCTCTTAAACGTTATAGATTCACATATAAATAATATGCCTCATTGCTACAATTCATTTTGCTCAATCTTGAATTATGTGTTAATTAGGGTTGCTTTTAATCTATGCAAGAATCCAACTCCAGAAGAGTTTCGCAATTTGTTGAAGAGAATTAGAAAACTGATGGACAAGCATGATCATGGACACACTAGAGCCAGAGCAATGCCTGTAAGGGGTCAAGAAGCTGTTACCTCTACACCTGCTGATAGAGGTTTGACCAAGGCCCATTTCTTCCTGGTAGTATTGCTGACTTTAGAGGATCACAAACCTTACCATACTTTGAGTGGCATAGAGTAGGGAATATTAGTTGGAGACAACATTAGGCGTACTCTTTGATACTTTCCACTTACAGGCTGTTTGCAGGTGGATTTTGCACAGTGCACAACATATACGCAAAAACTTGTCCAAGAGTAGAACTTACCGAAGTACAAACGGACAATCGTAATGACCATTTCTGTGGATTTGTAAGACAATGCTTAAATCATGGGACACATGTAGCTTTGACGTGTGATGGATTTATCCACAGAAACATATAATCACAGTCTCTTAATCTTAGATGAAGGCATGACATTCTTGACTACATTATTCCTTGACAATATACACTATTTCTATGCCCTTTTTGTGGCTAAACACACTGAAATATTTCCTGGACCCTCTGTCCACTCATTCACATAGCATTCCTTCTTCAATCATCTTCAGCAGGGCTAAAGCTTTTACACTCTCCATCCTACAGCCCCAATGCTAGACACAATATCTCATGGTCTCTTTAGTGAAGACATTTGAGTGCACTCTGAGGACATACTGTGAGACTGCTGACCTAAAGACATAATTCCCAAGAAATTTATTGTAAACCCTGACCCTTTCATTTTCTTGTCAGTTGGGGAGCTAAATCATATTTAACAAAATATTGAAGTTGGAGGCTGTGTTACCCAATTTCCTTATTAACTCTGTCCTTGGAATGGCTTTACGTTCACTCAAGTAAAAGCCCTTCATTGAAACTGAACAGAGTTCCACCTTTTAGTTCAGGACTCTTATTATGGATCTATGTAGAATTGTTAATCTTGTATGGAATATTGAGGATCCTGAGTTTGATAGAACACGATGGAAAATTGAACGTTAAGGGGTGATTTCTCATCGGCATTATTTTACTAAGAAATGATATAGCAAACTTTAAGTCTTTTCTATTGTAATAGTTATAATTTTGCATTGGTGAGATAGCTATGAAAGCTTGATGACCTGAGTTCAATCCATAAAACTCAAATGAAAGTGAAAGAAGAAAAAAAATAATCCATAGTACTATTCTGACTTCCCCTTTTACCTGTGGAATACAAAACCCTTCAAATCTATTCAAAGACACTTTTATAAAATTTTAACTTTGATAACTACAACAGCAACTGCTCATTTTTCATATAACTTCTCTCATTTTTTCTGAAAAGAAATGTCAAAGAAAAGAACAATGTTTGAGGAAATTAAACTTCAGGAGTTCAGTACCTATGAAGAGTACCAAAAGAGGGTAAGGGTGCTTTTCTCACATACTTTATATGTAGACTTCATGTAATAGAGTATGAAGTTCTAAGCATAGCTGGAAGAACATAGACCTTCAATATGACAAGCAGTATTACAAAAATTCACATTCTTAGCTGAAAATCTAAGCCACATAGGGACATATTTCATTCTTTTAACACTTCTACTTTCAAAAAAGTTGGGTACATATAATAACCTGACATATGATGTTTTGGACACCATGGTCGTAATGGAAGAAACTGTCCATTCTGTCATTAGGTCCAAAGCTGTTAAGGGACAGATTAGGAAGCTTTTATGTCCTCTGCGCTCAATAAAAATTGTGGAGTATGATGTCATTGCCTCCCATTTTTAAGGGCACATCGTTTTTCATTTCAACAGCTGTATTTCTGTGCAGAAAGAATCAGTATATACTAAGGAGCATTTTTATTGTGTTAGGTGAGTGGCAGGAATATGGACAGATTTTAGTCCTATGGTTGGAAACTCTCAGATTTAGAATGAATGGTGATATTATTAACAGATATAGGCATACCTAGAACTTTGTGATGAGGGCAGTTTTGGCAGCCAGGAAAACTGTGGAATGTTAGGTACATGTTCCTCTTGTTATGGTGTTTTAGATTTATCTCTCCTTCATTCAGTTTTAGAATATACACATCTCTATTTCTATATGGGAGGCTATTTTATAAAAGAGGAAAACAGAGACGCATACAGAAGAGTCTTTATACAACAATGGCCTATAAAAGTGATCAGTGAACTTGAATCAAAATGAAATTTCTTCCCTTCATCTATTAGCCTTGAAATAAATCATTTGGTGTATACTTCGTTTTTGTACCTGTCATCTTGGTGTCTTCATCACAGTGATATATGAATTAGTTACAATGAAAGTATGTAATGCATGTTATGAATGTAAAGCACTTCTTAGTAGACAGATACATTAGAGTGGATATTAGGATGGGCTTTGAATGTGGATTTGACTCTCAAAGTTTCCAAAATGACGGTGGGAACAATTGAAAGGGTTGTGATAATTTTTGTGCAGGAAAACCCCAGTGATATTTAACCCTGTGTTTTAATTGTTAATTATGATGATGAAACTACTGTAAGGCCATGCAGGTAAGATATTGATGGTGGTATGTACTGCAAACCTGAAGTTTTTTTTATAAAGGAAGTACACCCAATAGAATGATCATTGAGACTTTAAGTGAATCCCAGATGAGCAACTTGCGCTTTCCGAATCTTGATATTTTCACATATCTATGGAAAAATGTAACTGGTGTCTGTTGTGTTATTTCATTTAAGTGTTGAATAATGGATGAAGAAAAAACATATTCAGTACATGTGAGATTGTGAGCCCACATAGAGGAAAGACGACTGATTCCTGAAAAATTTCCCTCTATCTTGATGAGAACTGACATCCTGAACACAGACACACATACAAACACATACACACAAAAAGTCACACAAACACACAGTGAATAACAGATATTTATTTGGAAAAAATGGAGTACTGAAGGCACACATGCTAGCATTAGAGATATGGAGTTCGGAGAATCAATATTTCACAGTTATCTTTTTCAATCTTGTTCTAAAAAGATGAGACAATAAGAAAGCAAATAAAAAATCTTCCAGAGTACAAAACCTTACCATGTGATATTTCACCTGAATAGGCCTTTTAAAACCATTTGCTTTAGTTTAAATAGGTTGCCCTTGGTTTTTCTCATTATGTAAAAAACGTGTACTCTTTATACCATTGGTTATTATGCTTAACGTCTAAATACACAATAGATAATTTATTAAAATGTAAAAGTAATGGAGTATAAAAGTAAATACAGTACCAGTGATTTTCAAAACAAACAGTGAATTTCCAGGTCTACTCTTTGAGCTAGAAGACTTTCTGTTTTTAAATCTCTTTACTATGTTGAAAGTGTAGATTGGGTTCTAGCAGATGTTTATTTTTGATTCATATGTCTATTTTGGTCTAAAGTCATCAATTAGAAAAAGCAATCTTTTGTGGCAGAATTACTGGACATAAGGTTCCTGTAGGTTTCAAGAAGTCACAATATTTTTATGAGTTCCTGATTGCAGTGTTCTTGTAATGGTTCATATGACACTGTTTCCTCCATGGTCTATAATTCTTATGATCTTTCTGCCCTATATAGTGTCGTATTTCCTAAGCTATGTGTGAGGGTCTCTTAAGTATCTCAGACATATATGAAAACTCTCCCATAACACTTAATTCTCTACAGTTTGGCTACTAGTGACTTTAAATTTTAACAACTGAATATTGCATAAAAGTAGTACTCATATGAGATCTGAAATCTGTAATAATCCATGCACGTGAAGATTCATTGCAAAAAGTTATTAATTTAGAGACAACATTGATACTATGTCCATTAAGCAAGGTAATGACAAGTACATTACCCAGTGGGGCTGCTGAAGTCCCCAGCTTTGAGTTCCTGCTCAGACATATAGTACCACACATGTATATGCCATCCATCCATTCAGAAATGGTTCGGTTCCCACATAACATTGATGCAAATACTGCAAATAAGGAAATATTTTGTCATGCCAGTCTTAATTGTTGATCACAGTGTTCAAGGCTAGTAAAACCTTTTATGGATTTTTTCTGCCTCCTTCTGCTTATATAAGTCTGTCTAGTATTATGAAAGTTATACAGCAAAGAGGAAACTATCTGGCCCATAAATAAAACACATTTTGTTTATTATTTCTTTATGATTTAATTGAAGCTTGAAAAAGGATTCCAAAGGAATGACATGCAAAGAATGTGCCAAGTTGAAGCTTCGAATATGGATCATCCTGATTCAGACACAGATGTATATGGAGTAAGAGCCATTGAATAGAATTATGAACTGTTAACACTCTACTGTTGTTATTTACTCAAATTTGTTGCAAATATTGGAAACAGATACACTCTCTCTCTCACTCTCACTCTCTCACAAACATACACTCACAAACATATACATATTTATAGTGTTGGCTTTTTCAATTATCTGCAAATTAGAAAATTATGTTTAAGACTATAGGGTTCTGCCTGTGCTTCCTATTATTTGGGTCTCATTCTATCTCACCATTGAAATATATTATCTTATTTGGAATCCCAGGTTGAGTTTGCAGAAGTTCAACCGGCTACCTGGGAAATGCTATATAAAACAGTTCAGAACTCGGCATCATCTCAGTTGAGTACAAGCACAAACATAAAAGCAAATACAAGCAAGAGCACATGGACAAATATTTCTTGTATGGATATTACACCGCTGATCTCTAATAGGTACAATGAGCCTTTTTGAAGTTTAAGGTTTAATTCCTATGATTTTCAAAGTGGTCCGGAGATTTAACATAGCATTCTGTTTGTGAAATCCCAGGTGTCATGTCCAACTTTACTCAATTTCTTTAAACAATATGATGTGAGGATTAAGAGAAATATAATCAAGCAATCACTGATGATACGCTTTAGAAACGTCAGTTAGAAATGATCCGACTCCTCTTTTTTCAGTGAATATTTATTCTTCATTTGCTTTTGATTTTAATACTACAAACATTTTAACAAGTATATCTTTGCATAAAATCATTTTATTGTTTATGTCCATGTGGTATATCCCAGTGCAACAAAATACTTTCTTATTATATTAGCTGAGGTTTGAAGCAGATTCTTGACGTACAATTCACCATTTCCTAGAAGTCAGAGCAGGCTGTCCACACATTAATCTCCACACATTAATGATGGGATGAGAGAATTTTAATCCAGTGCATTGCCAGGAAAATATAATCGAAATAAAAGTTAAGTTTGTTAATTATACCAAAATATTGCTTTTCCTTTTATGTGTTTGTATCACAAAGTCCTAATTATACAACTGGATAAGACCTTCAATACCTAAAACATGGATATTAGAGCAGAAGACATATATTATAATATTTTTACTTATTATGATTAACCTTTCTTTTTTCCTCATTTTCAAATGCAGTTTTAATTTTTAAACAGTTTTAGTAGCAACACTTACATTATTTCTCTAAGTTTCAGATCTCTTCTAAAGTGTCATTGGAAACAGCACAGATGCATGTGTTTGTGTATTTGTGTATGCTGTGTGTGTGTTTGTGTGTATGTGTGTGTTTCTGCTTAAACATGAAATAAAGCCAAAGTGTCCTGTTATATTAAAATGTCATATTTTAGTGTTTTAGTAACAATGAGTGCTTTCTTCAGCAGAGTCTGGACAGGATTCAATGATGGATTCAATGAACATGTTAAAACCGGTGTATATGGAAACCAATGTACCTCCGGATGTCTATGCAAATGATAGCCACGCAAAAGTTGGCTCCCCACAACATGAAGACAAGGCTAAGGCTGAGAATAAACCATTGGTAGAGGCAACGAACTCTAAATCTAAGGAAGACATTAATGATGAAATTATTGCAATTTCTAATTCGTCAACTGAAGAAGATTTCTGTGAACTAATAGAGGACACCAAAGACAAGAAAAATGTTAAGACTCTAGAAATCTCTGTGGCACATGGACAAGGCCAACAAAAGTCACCAGAAACAACCCAATCCATCATATACACACAACAAAAGCTTGTGCAACCAGCTGCAGTGGTAGGACTCATAGTGACCATAGATCAGTCATCCTCTGAAGAAACTGAGGTACATCTCAAAATCTTCCAAATACATATTTCTAACGTCTGACAATGTCAAGCTAAAACTCACCCTTTTTTTGCTCAATTCACTTCACAGAAAGCATGATTTTTATTTCTCAAAAACATGTATCAATCTTTCTAATGCATTGGCTTTTCAGACACACAAAAAAACTACTGAACCCTTAAAAACAGACAGGTGGGCTGTTCCCTGTGTCAAATCATACCCATTTAGTTCTCATCTTCTTAAGTAGACAAGAATGTGTTTTTGAATGTCCATTTTTTTCTTACATGCATTTTTGGAGTACCATGAAATTCCATGAACACTTTAGGAAGAAACTTTTATAAATAACTAAACTCTCAATGTAGATACAGTTTTGAATTCTTAAAAGAATCAGTAGCATGTCTTCAATCTGCCTGTGTACAAGAGCTGTGGAGAGGCCAGCCAGATCTCAACTTCTGGATATCTCCTGGGTCCTGGGGGCTTGCTGAGCAATCTTTTCCATGTTCACTTGTATTCAGTGAATTAAGGAAAGGCATGAACTAACAGCAAGTAATTTTGTTTCCTTACAAATGCAGCCCAGGAGCATTTTGCCATATCTGCGTCTGCCTTTGCGGGAGAGGATTGTCCAACACAGAACCTCACAAATTGGAATAGAGGTCTGTGATTTGATAATAACCAGAATCTTCCCAGATACAAATACTGAAAAAGAGGTATGGAAAGTTCATTTTAGTTTACAATTGAAAGGATATTTCATTTATATAGCAAGTTTGATTGACGTTGTTTATTCACCTCTCATTACCATATCAGCCGCAGTTCAGTTGCTCCAGAAAATTAAACATATCTATCCTAGGTATACTCTGAAAGAGGCCTAATAATATAGACATGATTGTGCAGATATTTTGAAAATTCAGAAGTCTGTGACTCAGAGGAATATCTTTTACTAGTGTGCTACAAGAGTAGTCCGTAGGCCCCCTAGCCCCGTATTCACAGAGAGACCAGCATTCCATTACTTTGGGATCAATTTATATATAAAGATAATTGCTTGTGTGATCTTTCAGACATCAGGTTTTTATTTATATAACCAAACTCTACTCTAGGAACCTATGCTCAGGATCCCTACTAAATTATCTTGGCTTCTGTCCATTGCATTCTTATACAAACCTCAATTATAGCTAACTAATTAGCTTACCTCTCCTTGGACCTGTAGGATGCGTTTTTGCCTTTATGTTTGGGTATTTTTTTGTTTTGTGCATTCAAAACCTCTTTACTCTCAGCCTTTTGGGCCACACATAAGTTACACTTATATGCATTAAGCGTTTTAATTACCTATTAAGGTGATAATTTGACTTTTATTTCTGACACATCAATACCTGCAGGAGAGAGAAAAAGGAAGATGTGTGTATGAGTTGTCCCATCATGGAGGGATGCTTCACACATTACCATATGAACCTCCAAAATTTAGACAAGGACAAGAGAATTAGCATTATCTGCCAAAAGAGCAAATATAGGAACATGCGGAGCTTAAGTTGTCAATAAGTTCATGTATGGTACAACTGTGTTATATTTTCTAACATGAATTGTGTAGTTTTTGTGCAGATGCTGACTGTTTTTAATGACCTGGAGATAGGGCGCATTAATTTTTATTCAAATTACTATTCTGAGAAACCACAATTTCAGACTTATAGGTAAGAGACTGATGGACTGTAGGGAAGGGTGGAGGTCACTGCTCTTAGACATGTTCCTTCATGTATAATAGATATCTCAGCATCTCTTGATAAATTGGAAGATATTCCATAAAGAAGTCTTTGACAAGACATTCTCAAATGTAGAGATTTTACATCTAAACCTTGAAGTCATTGGTTTTATTCCTCAGTTTAGACTCTTTGCACAGTGTGATAGTAGAGAAATAATTATCTACCATAACTCACTCCTTAGTTTCATGTCCATTAGGCAACTTATCTGGCTAGATGCATTGGAAATAAAACCAGAGTAGTAGATATGAGCTGTTGGTTTCAAGCTGTGAGCAGTCAATAACATATAAATCTGGATTAGTTTTAACATGGAACATGGAGAACTTTACATAAGCCATCATTCTTTAACCTGTACCACTTCCAAATTTCTTACAGACTTAGGGAGGATCCTGTTGAATTTATTTCTCCACTTCTGCCTCACCCATCAGCATGGTCACATCAAGCAATGACAGTGCCATATCATCCACTGACAGTGCCACATCACCCATTGGCATCAGTGGGTTACAGACCAGCGACTTCATAGGACTCATCCATGATGCCACAGTATCCAACAATATCATCACATGTAGGTGCATTTCAATCACCTGAAATTCATAAATTTATAAATCAAAGCTACCTGTGCTGGGGGACATCCAACTCTCTCTTATGTATCTAACTTCTATCAAATTTTCATCTTTCCTTTATATATCATTTGATTATTTTCTATCTGTCTCCCTTCTATCCCACCATTATGATGTGCCTGTTAATCATTCATGCATCAGTATCACATCACTGACCTCATTTTCTCTTCTACTGCACATCTAATTTGTATCTATTACATATGTTTTTTTTCGTATTTTTATCATACTTATTTGGCGAGCGATTGTCTATCAACCATATACAGATTCTATCATCTAGCTTGTCTGTGTTTGTCTTCATTTCTCTACCCTTTACACTTGTTACCCTGTGTCTGTCATCCATCCATTAATCTATCATTTACCTATCCTGTGCCTCTTTTCCATCTATTTATACTTCCTTTTTTGTCAAACTCTCATGTGTGGAATAAAGGGAAAAACCAGGCAAAAGAAGTAGAAAATAATAGAAGAAAGTGACTAAAATAAGAAATGGATGGAGAAGACAATTGTTGAATGAAAGAAGAAAATGAAGATGAGAGTGAAAATGAAGTTCATGTGAAGAAGAAAAGGAGAAAAAGTGAAAAAACATGAAAAAGAACAACAACAAAAAAAAAAACACCAAAATTTAAAAGGAAGAGAAAAAAGTGAAAAGTTCTAAAAAGGAAAATAATAACCAGTAATTGGTGACAAATGTCAGAACAAGAAATGAGGAAAAAGGAGAAAAAAGGATGACAAAAGAAAAGGAGAAGAAAGGTACAAAACAATATGGATAAGTAGGCGAGTAAGAGAAAAAAGGGTTGAATAAAAGGAGAAACAGAAATAACGTGAAAATAAATATAAATAGAGGGGGTTAAAAGTTATAGATGTGGATTAAGAAGAAGCAGGAAAAGGTAAAAATTAGAGAGAAAAGCAGGAATAAGAGAAAAAATTTCAAAAAGAATGAAAAAGGGAAAAAGGAATGAGGCAGTTAAATATTCAGAAAGAGAGAAACTTGAGAATGAAAAGGGGTGAAAAGGGAAGAAAGGAGATGCAAACCAAGCAGAAGGAACAGACAAAAATAGAACAACATTGCAGAAAATGACAAAAAGAGGAAGAAAATGCTAATGAAACCAGATAAAGAAGAAGAAAACGATGAAAATTACAAAGAGAAAATTAAGAAGAGAAGTAGATGAAGAAGACAAGGTGGAGAAAAGAATGAAATAGAAGAAAAAGGAGAAAATTAAAAAGAATAGAGAAAATTGAAAAGAGGCAGAAGGGAAAAAGGAGTATGAGAAAAAAGTCAAATTAGGAAACCAAAGAAGAAACAAAAAAAGATTTTGAAAAAAAAAAAAACAGATGAAAAAGAGGAACCTAAAAATATGAATGAAAATTTGAGAAAAAAAGGAAATTGAATGAAAATGTGCTAATATGAAAAAAAGGATAAATAATGATGAACATGGGAATAATTTAAACCGAAGCTACAGGAAAATAAAAAGAGAAAAATTTTGAAGAAAATTATAATAATGGCTAAGAAAACAAAACAAAAAAATTATTCCGGAAAATAATGACAATGACGAAGAACATGGGAAACAAAATAGGAAGGGAAAGATGAAAAAATGTAAAATGAGTAAGAAAAAGGGGAAAATGAAGATGAAGAAGTCAAGGGGCAATTTGTTAAAAATGAGAAGTTGAAAAAAAAAGAAATTCAAATACGGATGAATAAAAGAAAAAATAGGGAGTTTAAATTTATAATAGGGTGAAGTTGAGCAAAAATGATGAAAAAGTAAAAGTAAAAGTATAAAAAGGAAATATTAAGTGAAGAAAATATTAAATAAGAGTAAATTTATAGATGAGAATGAAAGGCAAGAGGAAAAAAGAAAATAAAAAAATAAAAAGGAAGGGGAAAATATAGAAATAGAAAAAAGGATAAATAATAGTAAAAAGAAATAGGGACAAAAATTAGATAAGAGGTTAAGATAAAAGTAAAAAATATATAAAGGCAAGAAAAAATAAGACGAAGAATAGAATATTATGGAGAATGAGGAGACAAATATAGAAGAAAGAACAAAAGATAAAAAAGGAAAAATTAAGATAAAAATTAGTTGAATAAATTAGAGATTAAGAAGAAAAGAGGAAAAATAGGAAATGAATGAAAAATAAGAAAAACATTGAAAAGTACGAAAAATAAGAAAGATGAAAATAGAATTAAGAAAAATATAAAAATAAAAATTGAGGAAAAAGATGAATAATATAGAAAAAAGAAATAGTCTGAAAATTAAAGAAAGAGAAGCATAAAAAAGAATAAATAGGATAAGAAAATTGTGATGAAGACTTAGAACAAACAGCTAAAATGAGAAAAAATTCGAGTAAAAGGATGAAAAGAGAAGAAAAATGAGAACACAAAGAGTTGGAGAGGAGAAGAAAAGGAATAAAAGCTGAAAACCATGTGAATAAAAAAGTAAGGGAAATATTAAGAAAAAGAAAACCACCTAAAGAAAAAGTTGCAGGAATAAAATGGAAAAGAACAGGAAGTAGAAAATGAGAAGATTAAGAAGAAAATGGGAAGGAAATTGAAAAGAGGATGACTTAGAGGAAAATGAGTGGGAGTTAAAATTTTAGAAAAAGGGAAATTTGGACCCAAAATTGAAAACATTTGAAGAAAAGGATGAAAATTTTTCTAAAAGGGACAAAAAGAAAAGGTGTAGATGAAAACTTGAGGATCCTTGCCACACATATTAATGCTTCATCAGGTATGGAGGGCTAAGTCAAGAGGCAGAGAGCCTGAGTGGAGGTTAATCAGTGGAATGTACAAAGAGCACAGACTGGCATCAACAGTGCTAGAATCTCAGCAGGAGAGTGGGAGTGAGGGGCTAACAGGGAGTGCAACAGGGGCTCAGGAACAAGGGTTCAGATAGTGTTTATAAAAAGAACAGTTTGGATCCTTTCTTGTTTTGTAAAGAGGACAGCAATACAGTGCCACTCACCATTTATACTGCTGCAAATAAATCGTGTATGGCTGGTTATAAGTCTGATAAAATTTTTAAGGTAATCAAAAGTCCAACTGCATGTATTGAAATATCAGAAACTTATGCAATCCTTATGGTAACATTGGATATTCTTGAATTGCTACCTCTATTCACTGACTCTCAGAATGCTGAATGGTCATTCTGCATATTGAAACCTTTGTATTTATTCATGATAACTATGAAATAACTATATAGTATATGGAAAGATAAGTTTTCTGAGAAGAACCTATCTCTTGTATATTGCTTATATTTTATCTCATAATCTGATGAAGATTTCTTTGAACTAATACATGATACCAAGGACAAGAAACATGTTAAGATTCTAGAAATCGCTTTGGAACATAGGGAAGAACAACAAGAGTCAACAGAAACAACCCAATTTATCATACACACACACATACAAATGTATACCCAGCTGCTGTGGTTGGAACCATAGTGCCCATATATCAGTCAGCCTCTGGAGTAACTGGGTAAATCTCAAAATCTTCCAAATATATATTTGTTACCTCTGACAATAGAAAGCTATAAGTCCTTCTTTTTGCTCAATTCACTTCACAGAATGCATGATAATTATTTCTCAAAAACATGCATCACTCTTTCTAATGCACTAGCTTTTCAGAAACACAAAACATCTATGGAACACTAAAAGATAGACAGGTTGGATGTTATCTGTGGAAAATTAAACCCATTTAGTTATCATCCTATTAAGTAGACAAGAATGTATTTTTGAGTTTTCTTTTGTCTTACATTGAATTTTCGAAAACCAAGAATTTCAATGAACTCTTTAAAAGTAAACTTTTATGAATAACTAAACTCTCAATGTAGATACAAATATAAACTTGCAAAACAATCAGTAGCATGTCTTCAATCTGCCTGTGTACAGGAGCTGAGGAGAGTGCAGCGAGATCTCCACTTCTGGATATCTCAGGTTCCCTGTGTGCTTGCTGAGCATTCTTTTCCATGTTAACTTTTATTCAGTGTATTAAAGAAAGGCATGGCCTAATAGCAATTCATTTTGTTTCCCTACAAATGCAGCACAGGAGCTTTTTGCCACTCCTGCATCCGCCTTTGAGGGAAAGGATTGTTCAACGCGACAACTAAGTGAATAGAAATAGAACCCTATGATTTGAAAATAACCAGATTCTTTCCTGATACAAATACTGAACAAGAAGTATGGAAAGTTCATTTTAAGTTTAAAGCAGAAAGGATATTTCATTAATATAGTAAATTTTATTGACTTTGTTTATTCACCTAAGACTTCCACATCACCTGCAATTCAATTGCTCCAGAGAATTAAACATATCTACCCTAGGTAGACTCTGACACAGGATTAATGATATATACTTGATTGTTCAGATATTTTGGATATTCGGAAGTCTGTGACTCAGAGGAATATCTTTTACTAGTGTGCTACAAAACCAGTCCGTAGGCCCCATAGCCCTGTATGGACTGAGAGCCCAGCCTTTCGTTACTTTGGGATTAATTTATATATAAAGGTCATTTTTTGGGGTGGGCATAAAGACAGGTTGTTTTATATGTTACCCAACCTTACAGTAGGAACGTATGATCAGGATCCCCAACGAAATCATCTCGGCTTCTGTTAAACTGTCTACTTTTGCAAAACTCAACTATAGCTAACTAATTAACTTTACTCTCCTAGGGCCTATAGGGTGTGTTTTTGTTTATTGGTTTGTATATTTTTTGGTTTTCTACATTTAAAAGCTCCTTACTCTCAGGTCTTTGACCTACACTTAAGTTAAAGTTAAAGCCTTTTAATTTTCTATAAAAGTGATACTTTGATGTTTATTTTGGACAAGTCAATAATTGCTGGAGAGAGAACAAGAAAGATGTGTGTTTGAGTTGTCCCAGAATTTTGAGATGCTTCGTAGACTATCATATGTTCCTGCACAATTTAGACAAGGAAAAGAGAATCAGGAAGATCGGGCACCAGAGCAGGTACAGAAAAATCCGGAGTTTAAATTGTCAATAAGTTCATGTATGATACACCTGTATTTTTTTACACTAACCGTGTTGGTTTTGTACACATGGTGAATGTTATTAATGACTTCGTGCCACACACACTCCGCTAGAGTCTATGTGACATGCGTCCTTATTGGCTCGGGGGATGCACCGACATCAATCAGGGGATGGGCAAAGAGATTCGCAAGGGTCCATGGAAGAAGCCCATGTATTTGTTGAGATTAGAATCCCGTGTCCAGGGTGTACAGGAAGAATTACTATTCTGAGAATCCACAACATCAGACTTATAGGAAAGCGACAGATGGACTGTAAAGGAGGGTAGAGGCCACTGATTTTAAATATGTTCCCTCCTGTATAATACATATGTCAGCATCTATTGATAAAATGGAAGAAATCCCACAATGAAGTCTTTGACAAGATATTATCAAAGGTAGAGATTTCACATCTAAACCTTGAAGTAATTGGTTTTATTCCTCAAATTTAGATTGTTTGCACAGGGTTTTATTAGGGAAATGATTATTTACCCTATCTCACTCCCTGGTTTCATGTCCATTATGCAACTTATCTGGCTAGATGCCTTGGACATGAAACAAGGGAAGTAAATATGAGCTGTTGTTTTCAAGCTGTGAGAACACAGTTAACATAAAAATCTGTATCAGCTTTTACATGTAACATGGAGAACTCTACATGAACCATCATTTTGTAACCTGTACAACTTCCCAAGTTTTCTCGCAGACTTTGGGAGGATCCTGTTAATTGTATTACTCTACCTTTGCCTCACCCTTCAGCAAGGTCGCATCAAGAAATGACAGTGCCATATCAGCCATTGACAGTGCCTCATCACACATTGGCAACAGTAGGTTACCCACCAGCGACAGCACAGTACTCATCCACGAGGCCACAGGATCCACCAATATGGTCAAATGTAGGTGCATTTCAATATCCTGAAATTTGTAAATCAAAAATACCTGTCCTGGGGGACTTAAGAAATATCTTCAGCTTGGGAAAAATGTCATGGTCCACATTTCATAGCATCATGGTTTAGAATAGGTCAACTACTGGCTATACAAACATCAATATAATAGAATTAACGTACTCTCTACATTTTTCTCGTGGATCTGGTAGTCTTCTTCATAAGTTAAACACCCTTGCAACAAGCTATGCATTTGATATGCTGGGAAAAATCTTTATCAATTTGAAATAAGTTACACATCTGATGTTAAAACTCACTGCTGAAGAAAATCATTGGGTTTTAGTGCGGTAGTAACAACTACAAATATCCTTGTACAATTGAACTCCATAAATGTTTCTTAAAAGAGTATGACCTTCAATCATCCCCAACCACACCTCCCTTTAGGGCCAAGCTCAACAATGAGTCCAGATTCCGTACTGAGATTATACATTTGGAATACTGCAATATAATCTTTAGCCCACTTTGGGTATGTCTTTTCACAATGAAATAAGCCCTATTGTTTCCTTTTCGGAGTGAGTTTGCTTGGAATATATCTATAAACTTGACTTGCCTTCGACAGGGCAGAGGGGTTTTGTGGACAATATTTAAGGCCATACCTGCAGAATGAAAACCAAACCGAATAAAAATAATGAAGCTGATTTAGCCATTCATGTCTAGTTACAGCTACCCCTATAAGGAACAGAAACATTCAATCAGGCAAAGTAACAGCACATCAAACATATTTTCAGTTAAAAGTTTTAGAAATTACAGATAGCTAAATGAGTAATATTTTTATATAAAAGTCTTAACCTTGACAACCATCGTTGTCACCAGGAAATCAGTCTCTATATCTCATACTGAGATAAAAATGGATTAGTGATCTAAAGGACTTATTAGCTAAATAGTCTCTTATAGTAGCCCTTTCTGTGCCCATTACCAAGACAATGCGGACAATGAATTTGACACTATGTGTCAGAATTTTCACAAATTTATCTGGTAGCCCAGAAAATTAGCATCAGCTTTCATATAATTATTGAGAAAGTGAGTAGGAAGAGGAAGAGATTCAACCTGAACTCATATGATTTTCAAATGGCTCCTTCCTTTATACTCACTCAGATGTGTGCTGAAGCCCAACGCCTCCTGAATTCATTTATTTATTCACCCAGTTTGGTTCCACTGACTGGGTCTTCTATCACAGCAAAAAAGTGTGGAAAAAGTTCTACAATAGAAATCTATAACAATGCTCTTTTGCTTGTCTTCCTTGACATCCAAATGAGAAATGAATCATATACATACACTGTGTATACATAGGTTTGACATAAATCCAATGGGAAAGGTGAGATTTTAGGTAGGCCTGGCTTCTCAAAAGTTGAGGAATGGAGGTAAAGAAAGATATGCTTCAGAGTTAAAGAAAGTTTTGGATTCTCAGGACTATCATTAAACCAAAAGGCATCTGGAAAGAGGAATCCTTCAGTTATCTTACTGTCCTAGTTTTCTGATTTCTTCCCTTTCTCTGTCTCTGTGTTTCTTTCTCTATCTGTCTCCCAGTGCATCTCTCTCTCTCTCTCTCTCTCTCTCTCTCTCTCTCTCTCTCTCTCTCTCTCTCTCTCGTTCTCTCTGACTCTGTATGCTAGTACCTTGAAAACAATAATGTGATAATGCTTGCAAGTGGCTCACTGGCTTAAAAATATGGAAACTCCTAGCAGCACAAATTATTTCCGTTTAACACACTTCCTCCTTCTTTTATCATTTCAGATGCCTCTTATGGTTACCTGAGCAAAAACAAGCAACACCCTTGGCAGCCTGTTCAAGAAAATCCTGCATGTTTTCTGATTTCACAGAGCATCATACATCTTCAACCCTAAGAGGAAAATTAAGCAGAAGATGGACCTCAACGGTCGAAGTGGAAAACGGACATAAAGTGTCCCCTCATGGGAGAGGAAGGGTAGGTTATTTTTTTATCAATATTTAGTTTGTAGTTAATTTTAAACATATTTATTCCATTCAAAATATGCTGCAATGTCGAACTGTTACATCCACATTAGTGTGAGATAACCACTATTCCTTTCTATTTATTTGCCCCACACTACTTCAATATTTGTAATACACCTGTGAGTATGCTAAGACAAACTGAAATCAATGGGTAGAATTGTGGTGTGCTATTTTTTTTATGACAAAAAAGAAAAGCCAGAGAGGTTTCCATTGCAGGAAATATTAATATGTCATGGGCTTTCTCCTAAATGTCAGAAGTTAATTTTGATTTATTCATGTATTTCTCTGTGATCCTATGCCATTTTGTAACCTATTTTTCAGGCATCCAATGTGTGTAGTAATATCAGATAAAAGAGGGCATAACTTAATTTAATAAACACTGTACTGTTCTACAAGTTTCATGTGTGTGAGGTTGATTATGTGATCCTAGGAATATTATTCCCCGGGCCGACCAACCCTTATGTCCTGAAGAAGAACCTATGTTCTAGAGAGAAACAATCATGCAGTATCAGTTCTTTCCCATTAGCCTGTTGACTACACTTTCAGCATACAGTGCCTGCTACAGCCCTTTCTTTCTGTGAATATTAGCTCCTGTTTCCAACCTACAGATATTTGGTTTGTTGGATTGTCTTTGTTGCTGTGTTATCCTCATCTTTATTTAAATGACAGAGTCTAACAAACTACCTGGAGCTTTCAAGTAGGTTATACAGGCTGACCAGTATTTGGGGACCATATGCCCAACATTTTAAAAACATAAATATATTTTTGTTTGTTTTCTAACAAGAATAATATTTCCTCTGCAGATGATATGATAGTGTACATAAGTGACCGCAAAAATTCCACGAGAGAACTGCTACAGCTGACAAACACTTTCAGAAAATTGGCTGGATAACAAATCACTTCACAAAATTCAATAGTGTCCTTATGTATAAATGACAATCATGCAGAGGAAAAAATTAGAACAACTACACACTTCACGTTTGCCACAAGAATAAAAGATATCTAGGATTTACTCTAACAAAGCAAGTGAAGGACTTTTTGGAAAACATTTTCAAAATTCTGAAGAAGGATATTGAAGATGAAATGAGAAAAGGCAATATTGTCCCTTGTTCAGGGGAGTGGGAAATTTAACAAGTAAAAATATCCAGCATACCACAATAAATTTACGGATTCAAGGAACTTTCTATCAAAATGCCTACATTATTCACTTAAGCTGATAGTCTTAATGCTCTTTCTAATTTATTATAAAATGTGTTTGTTACTAAGAATCCTCATAATGTTTACTCTCACAGGAAGATAATGGATACGCATCTCTAAGTCTGTGTGTGTATAATATTCTTTCAAAAATATGCAATCATAGTCCTTTCTGTATGGAAATGAACAGGTACAGAATTTAAAGTGAACATGTCTAGATGCTGCGGTGTATTTCATTTTTCACCTCCATGAGTCACAGAGAGATGTAACTTCTGAGCTCTCCTTGGTGGGTGAATTGAAATTGGCTTCATGATAAAAAGGTAAACAATTTCAAACAGATCCTACTACAACATGTCTCACTGGGTAATAATAAGGTGCTTTCAGCTTGAAGACACTATATTGACATTGTTTCTAGAGTGGGGAAACACATGAGCAGGCACTGAGCCCCCTGCTTTCTTTCTTGTAGCTATTGGCTGCTGTCTTGAGGGTGGAGAAGGAAGTCTAGGGCATAGGGCTTCCTTTTCATGGTCTCTAGTTTAAAGGGATTTGCATCTGTTCAGGGGAGTGAAAGAAAGCAAGAGAGTTTTCGGCAAATGCTCAGGTAGCAAATTGTCATTGTCCATTTTTTTAAGGCTGCATTTCTGATTTACAAATGTTAATAATTTTTATTCCTTCTAAAGTACTTTATGTGGTTGAAGACCAGATAGTAAAATTCTACAAATAGCTGAGTTGTTTATGGGTTAAGACGATTTTAAATCTAGATAGATATATGTAGATAGAGGTGAGATATGATAGACAATAGATTTTAATTCACCATTTTACATTCAAGAAGACAGGAAAAAGTTTTGTCAAGGTTCTCATGTACCAATATAGAAAATATTTTGAATGTGACCTTTATATAATTCGTGTCTCTTTCTTGGTTCTTCTTGATGTATGTAGTTTATTGGCTATATTTGTTATAATGTAATTGTATGTAAAAAAAATACATGTATTAAAATTTTAATTTAAGATACTGTTTTTATATTTGATTAACTCGCTCAAATGAGTCTTAACGTTTCTTAATTTTCTTAATATGTTATCACTATTATGAAATCTATGTCATGCATCTTTTAGTGTAGATTCTTTTAATATCTTTGTATCATTTTTTATTTTACATATTTGTTTGTTTTTTGCCTAAGAATAAAGGGGAACAGTGAGGTGCATTAACAAATTAGCATGATATTAAATCCACAGCAATGTCATTAATTCACCCTCTAAGTTTTAAATATAATACTGTCATCAAGTTAAATTATAAAAATCATTATTAGAGAAAAAAATCTTACTTCTTAGATTTGCTGATGTGGTTCAGTTGTAGACACTTGTGTCTCTGGACACAATTCACAGCATCACAAAACTTAAAATACTCTTATAATTATTTTCCATTACTCCACTTCTTTCTCCATATTCTAGCTTTATGGAAAGCACACACTGAGTTGTTGAATCATTTTCTACACCTTTATGTGGATTAAGCTTGCCTCCTTCTTGAATAGGTAGCCTAATTATGGCTGAGGTCCTCATGGTTAGTTTAGTTTTCAGTCTTTATCTTGGAAGATGCTATACATATTTTCATTCTTCTTCAAACTTGCTTTCATTCCAATGAGTAATTTTTGTCTTCTTCATATTTTATCTCAAGAAAGTAAATGATTCCTATGCTTTCCTAAAAATATCAGTTGTTTGCCCAAGTGTAAGTTTGCTTGTAGTAAAAAATAATTTTGCCCCCAATTTTCTGTGTTTTCCCTAAAGTTAAAGGATGTATCTGAGGTGTAAAATAGTTGGATGGGTTTTCAAAGGCCTTGCCTTGAATGCCAGCAACACTACTCCCAAAAAAGAAAGAAAGACCAAAGAAAGTGGACAAATAATTGTTCCTTAAAGTAATTTTTGGGACAAAGCCACGCTATTTACAATTGTCGATCTGGACTTCATCTGGCTGTGTAAATCAAGCTTGTCTTGAACTCATAGATAATCCTTCCTTTACCTTCAGAATGCTGGAAATAGGGCATTATTCCAAAAAGGGAAAACTTTTCTCTTTACTGTAATGCAAAAGATAACAGTCTGCAGCAGGCACAGAATATAAAATAACATATTCCTACTGCACACCTCAAAGATTCAATTCGATGTCAAACTTTAATTATTTCTGGGAGTTCAAGGCATACATGTGTTACTCATATACAGATATACACATAAGATGTAGAGACATGAAGAGTAAATATTTTTAAAAATACTACTTCACCTTAATTATGTCTAAAGCTTTGATTAGAGTTTGTTCTGTCACATAGAACTAAAGTCTTTTGCACTTTAAATGTATATTGTGCTATGACCTACTCCATCTAGTTGTATATATGAGAGCTTTGAGATTTCTGTAGGTTCAATTTTCTTATCAATTATATTTTATTATGATATTATTTATTGACTGTAACCCTAACAACATAACTATCCAATAATCAGAAAACTATATTAAAAAACACTCCAATGAAACTTTAAGGATATTAGTCCATGGCATAGTCAGCATGTTTTCAGCAGACCAGTACATCCAACAACATTGCTACTGGTACTAGGAGTTGTGGCTGGAACCTCAAGCCTCAGCTGGAGGCCAAAACCTAGAACCTTGCTCTTAAGCACTTTCATTAAGAGCTTCTTGAAGTACAGGGATGTACAGTCAAAATCAAGTTGTAAATAAAAACTACCTCTCCCACTTTGGGTATACACACACACACACACACACACACACACACACACACACACACATATATATATATAAACTTAATTTGTTCAGTGTTGTTTTCACCAATCTCTCCCTCGATGTAAATAGATGTCTATAATGTAAAACATCAAATTGTTCATAGTAAATGATAAATACCCTTCCATCTTCTCCTTCCCACACTTTGGATCAAAAGAGGACCAATATTATCTCCCCTTCTTTTCTGTCTTTCCATTTAATATAAAAAAGAACAAATACAATGAAAAAATTGAGAATTATCTGGTAAAATTCTCATTAACATGGAGCAGTCCATATGAATTTGACAATCTTGGAGAATTTATTGCACTACCTATTATATTTTATTGAATCTTAACCTCTTTCCACGGTTTTAAAAAATAACATCACTGTGGTTTTTATATACTTAAGTATTGAAATATCTAATAAAAATTGTAAGTGACCAATGCCAATTTCTTTCTGTGACCACTGTGATCCAAGTAAAAATGTTAGCTTTCATAAGGTGTATACTGCACATCTCATTTTCAAATGAATTTTATATTTATCATAACTAAGTGAATATCAAACAAAATCATGTTTAGTTTCAACAAATGTAGAATATATATTTTAAGTCTCTGTCAGTATACAATATACAACACATAAAGCAAAATATGAATAAAAGTCTTAAAATTCCATCGATCTGCAATATCAATGTAAATATTTGAAATCCAATGTAAAATATTTGGATTTAGTTGAATCAATAATCTCTATTCTGATTTATATCTTTTCTTATTTGCCTCCCATATTCTCTACTTTTATATGTAATGCTATATAGGATAGAAAAATAAGAGAAAGAAGAAAGAAATCCCTAAAGGAAACATTTATTAATTCATAACTATTCCCACCGAGGGAAAAACAAATATTGATAGCCCACCAAAATCATCCATTTCACCTATTGGAAATGGGGCATTGTTCTCTGAAAATTACTTAGTGCTGTTTAGAAAAAAAACAAGTTTTCGGCACCCTTAGAAAAATAATATATTGGCCACTTGTTGGAATAGCTGCCTGCATCTGTTTCTGTCCACACTTTTTAATACCAGTTCTTTTTCTAGCCTGTTCTGAAAGTTGAAATGCATGCTATTTATTCAGCAAACAGTAGTTAATATATATTCCTTGATGCTGAGTCATGCAAACTAACTGTTTTGTGCTCATAAATATGTATTTTTCTCTGAATATTAGGACACTTTTAGAAGAGTTAGTGAAAGTACACACACACACACACACACACACACACACACACACATATATATATATATATATATAAAGATTTATGGAAAATTCAAGGTGTAAGAATTATATAAATATAAATATCTGTATTTTTTCATGCAGTGAAATGTTATCAATCATTTGCATATGTTATAGGAAGCAGGTATCCCTGAGTTTTCTCGTGCTATTTTAATACATTTATGCTTTAGGTGCAAAGAGATCTTTACTGATCAGATTCAATCTTTATAAATTTAGTTGGCCACCATATTTTTTTACTCTCTTTATAAACATGTGCATACCCCTGGTCCCGTCTGTAAATGATTGCAGGTTCCAGTCACAGATGGATAAAACTTTACAGAAAATTGCTTGACAAAATTGCTGACTTATTTCTGTAAGCCAAAGTCTCTCCTACTGTTGTCAACTCATCATCAACAATAAGAATATTGAACGTCAAAAAATCATTATTTAATCGGCCCCTGGTAGTCTTAAACTATCCTCTTCTTTATAAAGCATTTATTCTTAGGTACAATTAGTTCTTTAAGCAACTGCCAGCCCTGCTGTGTCACATGGTAAAGAAGTAATGTGTTTAACCATAAAAAGTAAAAAATTTCTTCTTGTGAGAAACATATGCAGGGGTATTGTCAGTTTTAATCTGGGCAGGTATTCACATAATTGCCCTTATTTCCAATAAATGAGTAATTACACAATCATCATTTTCATAACTTAGGCAGTTGGCAATCTAAAACTTCAATAGATATCTATAGTATGATGGACATTTTTTAATTTTCCAAATTTGCAAAATAATACACATTAATCTTTCTTATTTCATACTCCCAGAGTTAACTCCAACATTTAAAATGATGTCTTTATATAACGACATGTAGGACACCTATTCATAATTTTTCTCTCATGTTCCCACATAATAGGGAACGTTTTCTTCAAATCTTGCCATTAACATGATGTTTTCTAT